>NW_008357993.1:2297013-2299248 GCF_000622305.1 Nannospalax galili | reverse complement strand
TAATTTTGTAACCTGCCACTTTACTGAAAGTGTTAATTTCTAGGAGTTTTCGGGTGAAATTTTTGGCATTCCTTAGATGTAATATCATATCATCTGCAAAAAGGGATAATTTGATCTCTCTTTTCCAATTATTACTCCTTTGATTTCCTTCTCTTGTCTTATTGCTCTTGCAAAAATTTCAAGCACTATATTAAAGAGGAGTGGAGATAGTCGACAGCCTTGTCTGTTTCCTGATTTCAATGGGAATACTTCCAGTTTTTCTCCATTTAGAATGATATTGGCTGTGGGTTTGTTATATATGGCTTTAATTAAGTTGGGGTACATTCCCTCCAGTCCAATTCCCTCTAGGAGTTTGAACATAAATGCATGTTGAATTTTGCCAAAGGCCTTCTCTGCATCTATTGAGATGACCATGTGATTCTTGTCTTTGAGTCAATTCAAATGATTTATGACGTTTATTGACTTACGTATATTGAACCATCCCTGCATCTCTGGGATAAAGCTGACTTGATCATGGTGGATGATCTTTTTGATGTGTGTCTGTATTCGGTTTGCAAGTGTCTTGTTGAGAATTTTTGTGTCTATGTTCATTAAGGATATGGGTCTTTTTTGGTTGTATCCTTACCTGGCTTTGGTATTAGAGTGATGCTGGCTTCATAGAAGTTATTTGGAAGTTCTCCGTCCATTTCTATTTTTGAATAAATTAAGTAGTAGTGGATGTGGATCTTCTTTAAATGTATGATAGAAATCTGCTGTAAATCCATCTGGTCATGGGCTTTTTTTTTTTTTTGTCTTTATGAAACAGTGACCCCTGTAGCCTCAGCTGGCCTGGAACTAGCTATTTAGACCAGGCTGGCCTGGAACTAGCTATTTAGACCAGGCTAGCCTCGAACTCACAGAGATCCACCTGTCTTTGGCTCCTGAGTGCTGGGATTAAAGGCTTGCGCCACCACACACAACAGGTCCTGGGCTTTTTTAAGTCGGGAGGTTTTGTATTACTGTTTCAATTTCTTTTCATGTTATGAGTCTATTTAACCTGTTAATCTCTTCTTGGTTTCATTTTGGTGGTTCCCATACCTTTAGATATCTGTCTATTTCTTTTAGGTTTTCCAAATTTTATAGCATATAGGTTTTTAAAGTATTCCCTTAAAATGTTCTGTATCTTTCTGGTGTCTGTTGTGATGTTTTGCCTTTCATTTTTGATTTTGTTCATTTGGAGGTGCTCTTTCTTTCTTTTGATTAACTGGGCTAGTGGTCTGTCACTCTTGTTTATCTGGGTCTTAAAATCCTGTAGTGTTGTTTTTATGAAGTTGGGTGCACCAGAGTTTGGTGAATATATGTTCATGATTGTAATATCTTCTACATTCATTGTTCCTTTGATCAAATTGAAGTGGGCCTCTTTGTCTCTTCTGATTAGTTTTAGTTTAAAGTCTATTTTGTCAGCTATTAGAATTGCTACACCTGCTTTTTTCTTAGTAACATTTGCTTCATATATATTTTTTTCCATCCTTTCACTTTGAGATTGTGTTTGTCCTTGAAAGTGAGATGGGTTTTTTGCAGACAACAAAAAGATGGGTTTTGTTTCTTAATCCATTCAACTAATCTGTATCTTTTGACTAGGGAGGTCAGTCCATTGATATTTAAAGTTATTAATGAAAGATGAGTATTGAATCCTGTCATTTTTTTTGTTTATATTCTTGCTATAGCTGTACTTTTACACTGTTATACCCTCCTTGGAGTTCTTTCTGCAACCCCTTGGGTATAGTCATTCCTTTCTTCAGCTCTTTGTATTGCTCCCAGAACTCTCTGAAGGGCTGGTTTTGTGGACAAGAATTCCTTCAGCCTATTTATGTCATGGAAGATTTTTCTTTCCCCTTCAACTATAATAGACATTTTGGCTAGATATAGTAATCTGGGTTGGCATCTGTGGTCATTTAACACTGGGAATACTTTGGTCCAGGCTCTTCTGGCTTTCATAGTTTGCATTGAAAAGTCAGCTGTGATCCTAATGGGTTTTCCTTTATATGTGACTTGTTGTTTCTCTTTTGCAGCTTTCAGAATTTTCTCTTTGTTTTGTGCGTGTAGTGTTTTTACTACGATGTGCCGTGGAGAGTTCCTGTTCTGGTCATGTCTGTTTGGTGTTCTGTATGCTTCTTGTATTTGTATGGGCATGTCTTTCTTTAAGTTTGGGAAATTTTCTTCCACAATTCTGTTGAAGATCTGGTCCATGCCATT
>NW_008357993.1:2283412-2296286 GCF_000622305.1 Nannospalax galili | reverse complement strand
GGCCTGGGAGCCTGGCCCAGGAAAGATGCTGGTCTAGGGCAGCTGGTGGCCTTGCTACCCAGAGATGCAAAGGCAGATTGGGTGGGAAGAGGCCCCAAGGACTCCTGGGGACTGCACTGAGGAGCTTGGTGGTCTGGATGCAAATGATCAGGAAGAGGAGAGGTCAGCACCAGCATCCCAGAAAGAGGCTGGTGGGTGGTGCAGGCCCAGGGAAGCAGAGGGAGGTGAGGGCATGGCCAGGTCCAGAATCAGTGCTCCTGGGGCCCAGAAAAGGTGCTCCATTGGTCTGGATGAAAAAGATCAGGAAGGAGTATTGGTTCCCCAGGTGTCTGGGGACCCAACACAAGGAATGGGGCAGGGCCCAAACTCAGAGGCAAGAATGGCGGAGATGGGTGAATGAGGCTGTGGGAGTCAAGGCATGGAGGGCGTGATGGACTTACCCCAGACAGAAGCCTGAGGGTGGGAACTAATATTTCTCACATTATCCAAAACAATAGAAATGGGGAGAACTCCCTAACTCTTTCTATGAAGTTGGCATCACTCTAATACCAAAACGAGGTAAAGACACACACAAAAAAGGAAACTATAGGCCCATATCCTTAATGTGCATAGACTCAATGATTTTCAACAAAATGCTCAGGAACCAGATTCATACACACATCAAAAAGAACACCCACAATGAGCAAGTTGGCTTTATTCCAGACATGCAGGGATGGCTCAGTATAAGTAAATAAATGTAATAAATCATATAAATGGATTTTGAAGACAAAAATCACATGGTCATCTCAATAGATGCAGAGAAGGTCTTTGACAAAACCCAATATACATTCATGTTAAAATCCCTAGAGGGAACTGGACTGGAGGGAACATAACTGAATGTAATTAGTGCTATATGCAATAAATCCACAGTCAATATCATTCTAAATGGTGAAAATCTAGAAGTATTCCCATTAAAATCAGGAACCAGACAAGGCTGCCCACTACCCCTTCTTCTTTTCAGTATAGTGCATGAAACTCTTCTTAGAGCAATAAGACAAGAGAAGGAAATTAAGGGAGTAATAATTGGAAAAGATGAGGTCAAATTGTCACTATTTACAAATGATATGATATTATACATAAGAGATCCCCCCCCCCAAAAAAAATCCACCAGAAAACTCCTAGGAATAAATTTTCAGTAAAGTGGCAGGTTAGAAAATTAACTTACAAAAAGCAGCAGCTTTTCTATATACCAGTAACAAGTAATGAGAAAAAAAATTCAAGGAAACCTTCCCATTCACAGTAGCCCCCTCCCAATATCCAGGAATAAACCTAACCAATGACATTAAAGATCTCTATAATGAAACTCTTAAATCTTTAAAGAAAAATAGATGGGGCTGGAGAGATGGCTCAGTGGTTAACAACACTGGCTGTTCTTGCAGAGGATCAGGGTTTGAATCCCAGTACCCACATGGCAGCTAAAATACGTCCATATATCCGGTTCCAGGGGATCCAATGCTCTTTTCTAACCTCGGTGAGCATTGGACAGCATTGGTGCATTTATACACATGCAGGCATAACATTCATACACATAAAATAAATAAAATAATAAAATTTGCCAGGCATGGTGGTGCACTCCTTTAATCCCAGCACTGAGGAGGCAGAGGCAGGTGGATCTCTGTGAGTTCAAGGCCAGCCTGGTCTACATAGTTTGTTCTAGGACAGCTGGGGCTACAGGGAGTCCCTGTTTCAAAAAGACCAAATAAAATGAAATAAAATATTTCAAAAAGAGAGAGAGAAGACACCAGGAGATGGAAGGGCCTCTCATGTTCCAGGATTGGTAGAATTAATATTGTGACAATGACCATCCTATCAAAAGCAATCTATAGATTTAATGCAATGCCAATCAAAATACCCATGACATTTTTCACAGAGTTAGAAAAAAAAATCCTAAAATTCATATGGAATCACAAAAGACCCTGGATAGCCAAAAAATATTGGGCCAAAAGAGCAATGGTGGGGGATCACCATACCAGATCTCAGATTATATTACAGAGCTATAGCAACAAAAACCAACCAACCAACCAAACAAACAAAAAACAAATATCATGGTACTGGCACAAAAAAACAGGCATGTAGATAAATGGAACACAATAAAAGACCCAAACATGAGTACATGCAATTTCAGCTACCTGATATTTGACAAAGGTGTCAAAAGCACAAACTCAAGGAAAGACAGCATCTTCAACAAATTGTGCTGGCAAAACTGGATCTCCACCTGTAGAAGAATGAAACTAGACCCTTATTGTTCACCCCACACAAAAATCAACTCCAAATGGATCAAAGACCTCAATATAAAACCTGAAACTCTGAATGTACTGGAAGAAAACTTAGGTAGTACCTCACGAGATTTAGGCTTAAGGAAAGGACTTTCTAAATCGGACATCAGTTGCTTAAGCATTAAGGTCAATAATCAACAAATGGGACCTCATTAAGCTACAAAACATCTACACAGCAAAAGAAACAACCAAAGAAGTGAAGAGGAAACCCACTGAGTGGGAAAAAAATCTACACCTGCTCCATATCCAACAGAGGATTAATATCCAGAATAGTCAAAAAATGAAAAAAAAAACCAGAAACAAGAAAACAAATGAACCAATAAAAAGATGGACAATGGATCTGAATAGAGAGTTTTCAAATGAAGAAATAAAAATGGCTAAAAAATACCTTAAAAGTGCTCAATATTCTTAGTAATTAGAGAAATGAAGATCAAAACCACTTTAAGTTTCTATAACCAGCCAGACTGGCTAAGATCAAGAGAACAAGACACCAAATGTTGGCAAGGATGTGGAGAAAGGGGAACACTCATTAACTACTGGTGGGAATGCAAACTCATACAACTACTATGGAAAGCAGTGTGGAGAACTCATGAAAACTAAAAATGAATCTACCATATGATCTGGCTATACCACTCCTTGGCATGTTCCCTAAAGACTCATCCTGCTGTAGAGATACCTGTACATCTTTGTTTGTTTCTGTCCTTTTCATAATAGCTAAGAAATGGAAGCAACCTAAATTTTCTTCAGTTGATGAATGGATAATGAAAATATGTTATATTTACACAATGGAGTTCTACTCAGTGCTAAGAAAAGATGAAATTATGGAATTTGCAGTTAAATTAATGGAACTAGAAACTGTTGTACTAAGTGAAGTAACACAGACTCAGAAAAGCAAGTGATGTATGTTTTTCCTCATTTGAGTATTGTAGCACTATTCTCTTATATGCGAGTATATATCTTGATGTAACAGCAAGAGCCAGGAAAAACAAAAGGAAACATAGATGTAAAGAGAAAGAAAAATCCTGAAAGAAAGAGGGGGATAGTAGAAACAGATGTTACCAGGTGCCGGGGGGTGGAGAAAGTAGGGGTGTTTGTCTGGGAGGGGAGGACACAAAGACATTCAGGCAACCATGGGGGTGGAGAGGGGAGAGAACTCAGGCAAGGGAGGATGATGGGAGGCAGATGTTATCGGGCAGGAGAGGGTGGGGAAAATAGGGGTGCATGGGCTGGGGAGGGAGGGGGGAGGTTGGACGGGGGGACAGAAGAAAGATGAATGGAGCTTGGGTGGCATGGAAAGTCAGAGGGATATGTGTGGGCTTGGGAACCCCCTGAGCAATACACATAATGTGTCTGAACAGGAGTGCATGTATAGCTGATGACTATATAACAAGGATCACAGTGCCAGACAGGAGAGACCTCCCTTTGGGTTGTTGGTCAGAGTAATGCAAGAGACTCCCAAATTAACGCAGGCTATTGCCTCAACCCTTGATTACTTCCCAGAACTTAAAGATAAGACCCTACTGCTGAAGACAAGACTTACTTCAGACACAGGGCTTGGAGCAATGGAGCTGTAACTGACCTGGAAGCCTCCTCCCTGAAGACTAGCTCTCATAGTTCTAGAGGATACTATGTAAGCTGCTAAGGGAAAAATATTAAATCAGTGGTCCAATATATCTCCAAAGCCTTATAACCACAATGACTGGTACAGAAAATGACCTCTATTGGTGCAGTAGTGACACTGTTATCTGGAGGGAAATCAATAGCTATCTAACTGAATTAAAGCCTTCTCAATGGGAGGGAACTCATGGGTGGCACTCTAAACACAGCCAAATATACATGACTGGAGAGGTCATAGATCCTAGAGAAAACCCTATCTCTGTCATATCTCTAGACAAATGACATTTCTTATCTTACACTAAATATGGATCCTTATAATTACAGACAAGTGTACTGTACACCAGTCCTCAAAGAAGCTTATTTTTGCAACATATGGAAACTGTTACAGAAATCTACTATTGGTCACATGCAGAAAATATGCGTCTGAGAGATGCCCAACTGTAGGTGACCCATCTACAATGTAACCTCTATATCTAAGCCTCATGGAACATAGTGGAACAGGGGATAGAGAGAATACTAGTGTGTGCCTCAGCTGTCACCAGCGAAGTCCTCTTATACAACAGAGTGTGATATACACAGAAGGCCACAACTGGCTAAGTTTTAGAGACTAAAAGACGGCAGAGTATGTTTCCTTAAATAGGATTCCTATTATCCTCACCCACCCACTGCTTGGGGGCCATTGCAGAAGAGGGGACAGAAAGATTGTAAGAACCATGGTTGGTCCATGAGCAGAAGGAACCAGAGGCTTTCGGGCCACTGGAAGCTTGCTCATGTGAACTTGAGGCAATGGTGGCGGCATGCAGAAGACCCATGCCCACTCAGACAATTACCCAGTGTGGAGTAAAGGAAATGGTTGGAGGACCCAGGCCCTAGCCTGGGAGCTGTTGGCAACTAATTACTGGGGGTGGGTTGGGGGTGGAGGTGAGGGTAAGTAAATCTTCTTATCTTCCTGAAGGTCTCTAGATAGGCTGACTAGACTCCAGTAAATGAACGTGCACTAAAAGACATCTGGGTACAAATGCTTGATCAGATAGGACTTAATGTATATGACAAAATTCATGAAGTCCTGTATGGGGGGATATGGAGGGCATGGAGAGGGGAGGGAGGTCTAAATTTGATGAAGAACTATTGTATGAAATGCATAAAAACTCAATAAAATATATGAAAAAAGAGTAAAAGGCAGACTAGTTGGGAAAAGAAAGGGAATCAGCAGGAGTTGGAAGTGGATAAGAGGGCACTGGGGGTAAATATGATCAAAATATAAATTGATTTGTTCAAAAGCATTAAGACTCAGGGAGCATAGTGGAACAGGGGGTAGAAAGAATATTAGTGCAGTTCTCAACTTTTCCTTAGACAACAGATGATCAACCCAGAAAACCACAACTGACCAAAATACACCGAATAAGAGACTGCAGAGTACTTATCCTTGAATAGGACACATATCAAATGTCTGCCTTCCAAGCCTCAGGAATCATTTCAGAAGAGGGGGCAGAACGATTGTAAGAGCCAGAGATGATGAATGACCACAAGGAAACAGTTTTCCAGACTGTTTACAGTTTGGGCAGTTACTCACATGAACTCACAGCAATGGAGACAGTGAGCACAGCCCATATAGGTCAAACAAGACAAAATGCCAGCACAGAAGTGGGGAAGTAGAGAGAGGCCTCAACTTTAGCGGAGAAACTACTGGCATTCAGTAACTGCTGGGAGAGGGAGAGTTGGTTTTCTTTAAGGCTGATGTGGTAAATAGGTTAACCAAGCTCCAGAGGATGGATGTACACCAAAGGACATTTGGGGACACATATTTCACCCAATAGGTCTTAATATATATGACAGAGTACATTAAATCTGTCGGGGTGGGGACTATGAGAGGGGTATGGGGATCTTAATATGATAAAAATATACTGATGTTAAAAATATTTTATTTATTACTTTTATGTGTATGAGTGTATTGCCTGCATGTGTGTAAGTACACCCATGTCATGCAGTGCCCGTGGAGGTAAAAAAAAGGGAATTGGATTCCACTGGAACTAGAGTTAGGACAGTTGTTAGCTGCCAAGTGAGTGCTGGGAACTGAACCTAGGTCCTCTGCAAGGGCAGCTAGTGCTCTTAACCACTGAGCCATCTCTCTAGCCCTTATGAAAACATATTGTATGAGGTTCACAAAATCCAATTGTTCAGTATTAAAAAAAGCTTTAAGAGTTTTAGACACAAATATTGTTATGAAATTTAATGATATTTCTGAAAAACTAGAAACCCACAGAAGTTACAAACTTTATCAATATATTTTCATGATAAGTCACATAAATTTTATGAACTGACGAAAATATCTGCTTCATGTTAAATCTCTTCAGAGAAGCTCTCAAATCTGAGGAGAAATGGCTTTCTTGCTGTGGCAACATTTGCTCTCATGACTCTGTTACCTGATGTCAGCATTCAGGTAAATGACAAAATAACATGTTTCCAGTATACTTGCCATACTTAGTGGCCCTCTCTGGTTGATGCTGACCTACTGATCACAACTTGGAGATCCCTTCAGGATGTCTGTCTGCCCAACTCTCTGTTGCATAATTCAGGCTGTTTTCCTCTAGTGTATTGATGGGTATGCCAAAGAAGACAGCATCAGTCTCTTTGTGATGATATATTATACCGAGATGTGTCACTCTGTCTGAGAAAATGATGTTATCCTGAACAAACACATTTCAAACACTGTCCTAGGCTTTGTTCTTTAAGGGGTCTAAAAGTGAATCCTATGATGATTTTTGGTGGTATTTCCAGTCTGGATCATCATGAAAAGGCTCAGAAATAAGTCTGTCTTTTAGGCATCTGACCCTTCACGAAACCTGAGGACCCAGGAATGAGTTTCTAATCTAGAAAAGGTGGGGTTTAGTAGAAATTTTCTTGGAATTTCTTTGACCTACTGATAGCCAACACATGAACTCACTGTTCTTTGCTCTTGACTGTGAATGTAAGGTGACTAGCTGCTGTAAGTTCCTGCCTCCTTGACTCCCCTGTGATGATGAGCTGTGACAGGAATTGTGAACCAAATCAACTTTCCCCCTAAAGTTGTTTTTGTCAGGGTGTTTCATCACAGCAGAAGGAAATAAGACTCTTGGTTTACTTGATAGAGAAAGACTATGGAACTTGTGTAATAAAACACGACCATCTCCACACTAAAATGTACATCAAAGGCAAAATTTATTACACAATTTTCTAGGAGTAAGCATTTACAAAATACTTGGAAATACATGAAAGAAACATGGGGAAATTTATCATGCATGTACATAAATGGTATGTGGAGACATCTTCATACTACCGTTCACAGTTATCCAGAAAATGAGAAATGATTAGAGGTGGTGCAATGAAGGGGAACGTCCAAGCATTAAGACATGAACTCCTAAATAGAGTTTAAGACTTACACAAATTAAGAGAGCAAGAAATGCCAGCACCTTCAATGTGGAAGCCACAGTTTTGTTTTCCTTCTTATTTGGTCTCTTACTGGATCCAGCCCATCCTAGGAGAATGCATTTCAGTGCACACACCATACCAACAGGGACAGAATGCAAATATTTTCCCTCACCTCAGGGGAGTGTTTGAAAACACTCTCCTGGAAAGGAAACTAATTTATTTGGTTGCTAATTATTTTGGCTCTCATTTTAATGAGCCATCCACTGTAAAAGATAAAGAGGATAATAAGGCCTTTCTCTCTCTCTCTCTTTTTTTTTTTTTGGTAGAGTGATTAAAGGGATGGAAGAATTGAATGTAGTAGTTATGGTTCTATCTGGTGCCAGACTGTGTGAGTGTATATCTCTGCTTACTAGATGTGCCACTTTGGGCCAAGTGTTTCTCTTTTCTATGCCTTAGAGTCCTTGTCCATAAAATGAGAATAATGATAGTATCAATCTGAAAAGATTGTGATGAGGGTAAATGATTGAAAACATGCCAATTATTGTTGTTATTATTATTGCTATATTGTTATTGGCCTGGAACTTTGAGACGAGTCAGGGAATAGATGGTATGAACAGATGGGATCACAGAGCCTTCCAAATGAGCCCAGGAAAATTGCCTAGCAATGTGCTGCATTTCTCTCTCTCTCTCACTCTCTCTCTCTCTCTCTCTCTCTCTCTCTCTGCGTGTATGCTTCTGTGTGTGCATGCATGCGTGTATGTGTGTGTGTGCACATGCCTCTGTGTATGTGTCTCTGTGTGTGTGTGTGTATGAACAGATGGGATCACAGAGCCTTCCAAATGAGCCCAGGAAAATTGCCTAGCAATGTGCTGCATTTCTCTCTCTCTCTCACTCTCTCTCTCTCTCTCTCTCTCTCTCTCTCTGCGTGTATGCTTCTGTGTGTGCATGCATGCGTGTATGTGTGTGTGTGCACATGCCTCTGTGTATGTGTCTCTGTGTGTGTGTGTGTATGTGTGTACATGCCTGTGTGTGTGTGTGTGTGTGTGTGTGTGTGTGTGTGTGTGTGTACGTGTTAGGGAAGGGTGGACTGGAGACCAGGTAAATTGTGGCATAGTTAATGCCTACTGAAAGAAGACTTTCATGGAGAACTTTGGTACCACAAGTATAGACTTTTTTCTAGGAGCCAGTCTTCTTGGTTTTACATGGGACCTACATTTTTTTTTTTTTTGTCTTTTTGAGACAGGGTCTCCCTGTAGCCCCAGCTGGCCTGGAACTCACTATGTAGACCAGGCTGGCTGCGAACTCACAAAGATCCGTCTGTCTCTGCCTCCCAAGTGCTGGGATTAAAGGCATGGGCCACCATGCCTGGCCCACTTTTGCCTATACCCAGAGACTAGCCAATTTCTCCTGGCACCTCTGTGAGAAGGAATATTATCATATCAGTCTTAGACCTTTCTTTTCCAGTTCGTAGTCCAGTAGAAGCAGGGAGTGTTAATACCACAGTGATTTGGTTGGTCTCTATCAAATTATTCTAATATGAACAACTATCAACAAAAACATCTCCAAATACTTGCCTCAAAATGGGAGATGCTGGGAAGACAAAGGTTGACATTGGAGGAGATGGAGGACCCTTTTTTTAAGAACGACTTGTTCACGGACAAGTTTAGTGCTGGGTTGTGATTTTTTTCAGACCTACAATATCAGTATCACCAGGACTTAGAAGAAATGCAGAATCTTAGATTTCATTCAAGTCCTTTACAGTGGACTCATTTTTACATTAAGTTTGGGAAGCTCCCCTCCCAAACCACACATTTTGCTGTCCACATTGCCATGCTGGAGTGGTAAGACATGATTAGAGGCTCAGGTTGATCAGTTACTTCTACAAGGAGTTGGAGAAAGCAGATATAGTGCTGATGAATATGACACTCAGCCATAGATAAACCAGCTTCTCTGAATTAGAAAGTGAAGAAATATGCAAAGAAATGTGTGTGGTTCTTCATTTTAAGATATTTAAACAGAGGTCTTGAAGTGACGGATGCTTCTGGAATGTGGCATAATACTTAGATTCCTTAGAAATTTAGATCAAAGGTGAGAGTCTTCAAAGGGTTTTTGGCTCAAAGGCAAAGAGGCAAGAGTTTTGAAACGAGTTGTGTTGAGATAGGTTTTATCTTATATGCTTTGTGAGGAAGAATGCGTCGAGTCTTTGAACCTTGAGACTTGTCAGTTTGAATGGAAAGAGATGGCATTTTCCTTTAAGCTACAGGTTGCATTCTGTTCAGATCCTTAAGCATCAAGGTCAGACCTTGTTCAGAATAACTGAATGCTAATTGTCTTGCTCAGGCATTAATGTGCATTATCTTGTTTACACCAGTATTCTGCTCACAATTTGTAAATCATTCTCTCCATCAGGCTCTGATGTGGATTTGATATTCGATTCAGTGCTATAGGAGTTGGGAAAATCTCTAGCTATGCTAGAGGGGTTAGAGGAATTTAAAAGAATGAGAGAGGAGGAACCTTTCCCCTGTGGGTTTCTGCATCAGGCATGATTGTCACAACTGGCAAATATTGTGGACCCAGCATTCACCTCCAGATAAGAAAAAGGCTGGCTATACAATTATGCTAATACTTCCCAGGGTGTTTCTTTTTACCTTACTTTTGCCAAATGTACATAGGTTCTTGCCTGCTTGTACACCCCATTAGCAGTCAACTAACACATGGACACAGCACACTCATAAAAATAGGCACAGGCGGGTTGGCACACTTACAAAGGCCATCCAAGGTGACCTCAGTGATTTGTGTGGCTGCCCTTTGTTATGGTTTATTTCCCAATGCAGTAGGCAGTCTTCCAAATACACAAGAGCTCTCTTGCAATAATCACATTGCCTTCTATTGAAGTCCCAAACAGGAGATACACATTTCCCCCTATATCTTTCTGTGTTTCCCCTACAGTGACTTTTGTTTATTTTTCTTCCCTTCCACTAGGTATGTGACCTTGGCCAGTCATTTGCTTCAGTTTTCTTGTCTACAGAACTAAGGGTCAATACTCATTAGCTGCAGTCTATGTTCCATGCTTTTCCTCTGACTCTTGGAAGCTGTGGTGTTATAGTAAAAACTACAGTGGCCTTAGAGCCCTTGTTTAAAATTCCAGATCTAGCCAGGCATGGTATCACATCCTTTAATCCCAGCACTCAGGAAGCAGAGGCAGGCGGATCTCTGTGAGTTCAAGGCCACCCTGGTCTACATGGTGAGTTCCAGGACAGCTGGGACTACAGAGAGACCCTGTCTCAGAAAGACCAAAAAATAAAAAAAATAAATAAAAAAATCCAGATCTATGTCTGACTTACTGTGCATCTGACCTTCAGCAAATCTCTTATCTCTCCAGTTTTCTCATCTGTAAAATGGAGATAAATGTCCTGTCTTACCTGCCCTGTGGGGCTGTGATGAAAGTACACTGTACTCTATAAAGTGATACACAATGCAGAAGGTGATAAATTATCCACGTTTGTTTGAATGGTCTTTTCAGCCAGGGAGATGGTACTGAGCTACTCCCAACAGCCTCTTTACCTGAAGCTGCAGGGCTCAGTTCAGACATAGAGTTGAAAGCTTTGGAGATCCACATTCTTGGACTGCACATCTGCCCCACTGACTCTGAAGTTCTAGGGAAGTCTCAGGCACAGGAAACGGCCAAGATTGAGGATCACAGATCTAAAGCCAGGGAACTATTACCATATCTGGGATCTGAAATCCTTACATTCATTGTTTATGACAGAATGTTCCTTCCCGTATCTGATGCCTGAGATGTCTGGTGAGACAAGATGGATTCTGGAAGGGACTGTCCTGTTGGATTCTTCTTATTAAGCTTGATAAATTCACCTTCGAGTCTTAATTCATGGCTCTCCTCCTCATGTATTAAATGAAGGAAATCTCAGACACTACTGTTGAAAATGAATTTTTCGGGCAAGTGAAATGGCTCAGTGGGTAAAAGCTTTGGCCTTTAGAATGCTGAAAGCCCAACAATCTGAGTTCAATTCCTAGAATCCACAGAAAGTTGGAAGAAAAGAACTGACTCCGTAAAGTTGTCCTTTTACCTCCATAGGTTTCCCCTCCCCCATCACGCACACATAACACAAATATTAGTACAACATTTAAAAAGAGAAACGCACTTCCTGAGAAATATATTTAACTCATTCTAAGCCTCTCTTTGAAGCATCAATTAGGTCAAAATTGAGCTTTATTTTTTGCTCTTTTGCCCTCTGTAGTAGTATATAATGACAGGAAAAGAGAAGAAACAGTGGAGAGAAACATCAGAAACAGATTTCCTTTTAGGTACTTTAGTTGTTTGAGTTATCTGTTTGGAAATTGCCCTGGTTAAATTCTGGGCCTAAGAAAAAAACATGGTGTGAGCCCCTGGAGCTTATGCAAACTGCCTCAAAGGTGAGCCAGGTTGAGGCTGTGTGTCGAGGCTCTCTTCTGCTCCAATTTCAGTGTCAGATCTGAGAACAAATTCAAGTCGATATTTCAGACCTGCAGTCCCAGGCAGTGGCATTCAAAATTTCAGAGGTGGTAGGGAGGGGGCTGTAAGGAGAGAGAGAGAAGCAAATTCTCAGGAGGGAGCCTTTTTATTTGTCTTTATTTCTTTTGCTTTAGTTTGTCAGTGGAATGAGATAAGAGCATCTGTCTCCTGCTAAACAGAAGACACATTTTTCTCAGGTAAGAACGAGAATGCCAGGGCAACACATATCTGCAAACTTGCTTTAATCTATTTCTGGGGTAATGGACTTGCACAGCGGCCTCAAGTGCCGCTGTTAATAGCTTCTTGCTTCTTCCAGCAGAAATGCACTAGAGCTCCTTTCAGATATATGCTCAGTTTGAGGAAAAGGACAACAGAAACTTCTCCGAGAGGAACAGGAAAGAAAAAAAAAGATTAAGCCCTTTCTTTAATCTAGCAGGAAGAAAAGAAGAAATTACCTCAGTTCATGCTCCTGCTGCTATAAACAGCAGAGTTAGGGAAAAAGTTACTTTCTCCTTGACTGAAAAACATTTAGGATACAGAACTTGGACTCTACATTTCCCTGGTTGCTTTAATATAGTGAGATTTGGGCTCTAGGGGGAAGTCTAAAAATACTATTCATTCAAAAGCAAGTAACACTGATGGAAGGGGCCTGCCTTTACCTGAAAGGAGAAGGGGATATGAAATCTTAGTGTCTTCATTTCTTAGCTCTAAATCAAAGCCAAACTTCGGAATATTTTTTTTGTTTAATAAGCAATGTGGAAGAGGGTAACAAAAAGGATCCAAGAGCAACCGATTAGGACTAGTAATAATCAGATGCATACAGGTGCATGCACCAACATCTCACTGTTAGCAGCAAAAACAGTGAGTCTTTCTGCAAGGAACGATATATTCTGGAATGAAATGGAGATCTTTTTTGAGGGTTGAAAACTCATTCAATTTTGTGTCTTGTGGGGATTATGCCAAGTTCACTATTGTATAACTGTATTAATTCAACAGCAAACCTAGAAATTTTATAGCCCCT
>NW_008357993.1:2242898-2283393 GCF_000622305.1 Nannospalax galili | reverse complement strand
AGCCACTTGTGAAAGAGATGTACTCTTGCTCTGGAGTGTGTTACTAAATATGTTAAAGCTGTAATGAAATGCTTCTTCTAATCATGTACTTATTAAAAAAATTTTTTAAAAATGATAAAAAATAATAATTCTTCAAAGCATAAAAAAAGGACTGTTAGGGCACTGGAAAGATGGCTCAGTGGTTAAGGGCACTGGCTGCTCTTGCAGAGATCCAGGTTCAGTTCCCAGCCCTCACATGGCAGCTCACAACCACCTATAACTCCAGTTTCAGGGGTCCCCACGCCCTCTTCTGGCTTCTGTGGGAACTGGATACATGTGGCATACATATATACATGCAGGCAAAACACTTGAACACATAAAATAAATATTATTTTTAAAAGTAAAAAAAAAATAATAAAATGGTGCAAAAAGAATGGGGTCTGGGGAAGCTAGTCTCTCCTCTAACCCTAATACCAGCACTCTAATTCTCCTGCCCTGAGGAAGCCTTTGATGTCAGTTTCTTGTGGACTGTTCTAGATATTCCCCATCTATCAGTCCTTGTCATGAGATCTGTATGTACATTTGCACTTGTGCAGTTGACTTATAGTTCCTATCTTTTAAACAGTTATACTATGCACATGTCCTGCTGATTCTTGCTTTTCTCCCTCAGAGAGATATTTTCTTCAGACTATGGAGATTACCTCCCTTATTTTAGTAGTTGTACATAAATCCATTGAGGATGCACCCTTAGGCCCTGTTCATTCAGTTCCTGTTACAATATGGGAATGAGTATTTTTATGCAAGTACCTTAATACATAAAAATTTTCCAAGTGTTGAATTTCTGTAACATAAATCAAGTTTTGCATCTCTGCTGCTCTTTTTTTTCCTGATCGGTTTTTTTTAATTGATTTTTTTTGTGTATTTCATACAGAACATCTCAAGCAATCTTAATTGTCTTTATACCCCCATCCCCACTGGCACCCCCCATAGCCCCCCCCCCATTGGAGCCCATATACTCTATCATCCCTGTTACTGCCACTGGGTTGTTGGTGTCCCCAGCTGTTCCCCAGTGCAAGTCCATCCACTGAGTCTAGGCAGCCTATCTAGAGTCCCTTATTTTAGGAAGATGAGCTTTTTGTCATCTAGCAGCAATCAGTTGCCAACATTTCTTTAGATAAGATTGGGGTCTGCTGTTCATTTTCCCAGTTCTATGCTGGGTTACTGTCTGCCTGAGTTTGCATGGGACTTGTGTATGCTGACACCTATACCATAGAATGATATGAGCAGGTTCCCAGGAGTTTGTAGGACTCTGTTTCCATATGGTCATGCACATCCTCCCTGGCTCTTACAATCTCTCTGATCCCTCTTCCACAATGGCTCCCGAGCCTTGGGTAGATGAAATTTAATAAAGAGGTCCAGTCCAAGGATCATTATTTAGCAGATTCTTGATCTCTACACTTTGGCCATTTGTGACCTTTTGTGTTCTTGGCCCTCTGCTGCATGAAGGAGCTTCATTGTTGAGAACTTAGGTGTAGAGGTTGCATTGCAGATGTGTCCCTTAGGCCTAGACAATTCATAGACAATGTCCATGTGTGACAAGTGTGGTTCTTGGTATTAGTCTCTGACTGCTGCAAAATGAGCCTCTTTGATGAGTGGTAAATGGGATATTTGTCTGCAAATTTCATGTTCTGCTTTTCTTCATTACAACTTTCTCCCCGACTGAGCAGAAAACTTTAGCAGACTTAATTGTATTTTGCTTTCGATGTATTAGCTGTAGGTTAGGGTGTATCACTAATTTCCAGATGTAGAATTTCTCATGGTTTCAGTTAGCTGTTACTTACCTAGTCAGGAAAGAAAGAAGTTTGAGTTGTGTTTCCCACAGTCAATAGATCAGTTCTTCAGCAAATATACCCCTTTCTACTCTAACGGTAAGGTCGTACAAGTCACCTTAACAACATGAAATCAATTCCAAGTAGCAACTACCTCTGGCTCAGGGCTTTCTGAATGCATAGAATTTCTGCCTCTACATTGATAAGGTCATACATATGTATGCACCAGACCTTGAAAGGTCCCAAGGGCTCTGGTTTTCAAAATTCTGAATAAATCGAAACTAGAACATATTTGGATGAGACTGAAAGCTCTGGGAATTGCTGAACTCTGTTCTTTTACTTTTCAAGTAGCAACTGTGTTCCAGAATCAATAGAAATCTAGCTAGCCATAAAGAGATGGGAGGAATCATCTTATTAATCAGATCCTGGGCCATGCAAAGACAATATGGCTGCCCTGAAAGCTGGAAGCTTTCTGTTTTTGTTAGAATAGCTGTAGGGGATCATTTCTTTGACTGATAATGGATCATAAAAGGAGAAAGAGGGAGGTAGGCAATTCAAAAATGAGGAAAATATGGGTTCAGAATTAGAAGATGTATGCATCAGTATAGCAGTGCGTAATTTTAATTAGACCTGGCCAGAAAACCTAATGCAAACTTAGAAGTGGAAAGCATTTGTCTTACACATTGTACTAGTTCAAGGGTTTGAAAACCACTAATGCATCTAGATGCTCTTCACTGATGAGCTTTGTCTGATGGTATGGATCACATTCTCTGGATCCAAATGTTGGCACAAGGACTGCCTGCAGCAGCTGTTCTGAGTCTCTCCAGGTTCAAGGCTGGAGTGAGAAAAGCTTCTCTGAAGTCAGCCAGCTCTTATCAAGCCGATGGGAGAAGGAAGCATGGTACCCACAAACTCATAAATGTACAAAATAACCTTTCTGTAGGCATTTGACTTTGGCTCACTTAATTTCCTCATTTGTAAATATGATTGATTTCTAAAATTCCTGTGACCTCCTCCAAATCTAAATTAATTTCCTTCTTTACTTTCTTTGCTTTTTCATATTTATTAAATATTTACTATATTCAAACAGGAATTATCTTAGTTGTTTTTGGGGGGGCAGTGGTGTTTGTGTGTGTGTGTGTGTGTGTGTGTGTGTGTGTGTGTATGTGTGTTGGTGCTTGCATATGTGCAGAGGCTAGAAGTCAATGTCAAGTGTCTTCCTCTATTGTTTCATCTTTTGTGAGACCAGGCCTCTTGCTGGATCTAGAACTCACTGATTCAGCAAGACTGGCTGATAAGCCAGCCCTCAGGATCTGCTTTTCTCCCCTGAACCATCTCCTGAGCTGGGATTACAGACACACTTTTCCTAACTAACTTTTTCATGGATATAGGGAATCCAAAGTCAGGTGCTTCATGTTTATGCAGTAAGCACTTCACCCACTGAGCCATCCCTAGCCTCTTTTCTAGTTGCTGTTCCTAACTGCTTACATTATATTTATTTATATATTTTTGTATGTTTGCAGGTGTACATGCATGTGTGCATTCATGCATGTATGTGGGGAGACTAGAGGCTGATGTTGGATGTCTTTTTCTTTCTTTTCTTTTTTCTTGAATTTATGTGAATTTCATACAGAATATCTTTATAGCCCCTGCCCCACTGGCACCTCCCATACTCCACCACTGGATTTCATGCATTCTGTCATTGATATTAAGGCCTATCAAGTTAAGTTAGTGTCCCTAAATGTCCCTCAGTGCAAGTTCATTCACTGAGATCTAGTCAACCTATCTAGAGTCCCTCACTCTAAGGAGATCAATTCACCCAGCAGTAATCAGATGCCAATAATTCTTCTGTTAAGATTGGTCCTGCTGCCTATTTCCACAGTTCTATATATGCTGGATTTTTGTCTGCTTGGGTTTGCACGGGTCTTGTGCATATTGACACCATTGTTGTACATTCATATGAACAAGGTCCCAAGAGCCTATAAGACTCTATTTCAGTATGGACATACACCTCCTCCCCTGGCTCTTACAATCTTTCTATCCCCTCTTCCACAATGATCCCTGATCCCTGGGTGGGTGGTTTAATATAAAAGACCCGTCCAAAGACCTACACTCTGCAGACTCTTATTCTCTCTCCTTTGGCCACCATGTCTTTTTGTGTTCATGGGTCTCTGTTGTGTGAGGGAGCTTTGTTGATGAGTGTTGAGAGATGCATTAATATTCTTTCTACTCCTTGTTCTACTATGTTCTGTGAGCCTTAGGTGTAGAGAATGCACTGTAGATGTGTCACCTGGGTATGGGCCTTTCACAGAGAATCTCTGTTTGTGATCTGTTGTAGAACTCTGTCATAGTCACCATCTGTTGCAAGAGAAGCTCCTTTAATGAGAGGTGACTGGCATACTTGTCTGCTAATATAATGATTCATATTTAGCACATACTAAGAAATTACATTTGTCTAGGATGTGACATCCTTGGGGTTTTTCCTCTAAGATCTATGACCTCTCTGGCCATGTGTATTTGATTATGTTTACAGTACCACTCTTGATTTTCCTCCCATTGAGTAGGCTTTAAATCCAATTAGGTAGCTATTGATTACTCCCAAGATAAAAGTGCCACTACTGCCCCAATATAGTTTTCTGTGCTGATAGTTGCTGTGGTTAGGCCTTAAGGCTGGGGTTGGACCACTGATCGATGTTCTCCCTTAGCAGTTTGCATAATGTTCTCCAAAACTATCAGAACTAGACTTCAGGGGAAGTGGCTTCCAGGTCAGTTCCAGCTCCGCTACTCCAAATCCTGTGTCCAAAGTATGTCCTGTCTTCAGCAGTAGAGACTTATCTTCAAGTTCTGGGAGGCAATCAAGGGCTGTAGCAGAAGCCTGTATAATTTTGTGAGTTTCTTAGACTACACTGACCAACAACTCGAAAGGAGGTTTCTCCTGTCTGGCACTGTTTCTTGTTATATAGCCTTCAGCTATGCACCTGGACTCATGTAGAGATAATGTATGTATAATTTTTCAGTAGGTTTTAGAGCTAATATGTTTCCCTCTGGTTTTTCATACTGGCTAAGCCTTATTTATCCTACCTTCCTCACCAATTAAAGTATCCCCATTTTCCCCATTTCACCCTTGATAGTACCTGCTTCCAATGGTACCCCCTCTCTTGAGCTCCTCCTTCTGTTTTACCCCCATAGTTCCTTGTCTAACCCTCACTCTCCCTCTTAGGTGTTACCAAGGGGGAAATGGGGATATATTTTTCAATCAAATCATCTTTTTTTGGACAGGGTTTTTCATTGAATCTGTTTATGGGCTAGACTTGCTGGATAGTGAGCTCCAGGAATCTGCCTGTCTCTAGTCTGTCAGCACTGGAGTTACAAGTGAATACTACAGCACCAGCTTTTACATGGATGCTGGGGACCTGCATGCAGGTTCTTGTGCCTGTGCAGTGGCTACTTTATTAAGAGAGCCTTCACCCCAGGCCCATATTGTAACATGTATGAGAAACAGATATATGTCTAAAGGGAAGGTACGTGTGGTCTAATAGACATAATTAGCATCTGGAGTACAGAAGAGAGAAGAATTCACTTACTATCACTTTTGATTCTGATTTGAAATTTTATTTTAGTTTTAAAATGATTTTTTAATTAAAAAATTATGTGTATATGTGTATGTACATGTGATTTTAGATACTTGTGGAGACCACAAGGGGACTTTGCATCCACTGAAAATGAAATTACAGGGAGTTGTGAGCCACCTGATGTGTGTGTTTGGAACTGAACTTGGGTCCTCTGCCAGAGCAGCAAGTACTCTTAACTGCTGAGTCATCTCCTCAGCCCCCTTTGAAATAAAAACGATTTTTATTTGTGTGTGTGTGTGTGTGTGTGTGTGTGTGTGTGTGTATGCACATGTATATACAGGTACCAACAGAGGTCAGAATAGGAACATCAGATCCCTTGGAGTTTCAGTTTTAGGTATTTGTGAGCCACTAGATGTAGATACTGGGATCCAAAACTGGTCCTCTGATAAAACAGTAAGCACTCTTAACAGCTGAGCCATCTCTCCAGCTCCTCTAGTTTGAAAGTTGACCAGTTTGGCAGGTCTGGGGTACAAATACTAACAGGTTAGACAAATGGGACAGAAATGTGAAACTAGAGTTGCTGAAAATGACCAAAGCAAGACGGTAAATTCACTCTCAGTTATATGTTGACTTACTAAAATCATCTAAACTAGGCTTTTACTATCTAAGAAAGATTAGAAGGAATTGGGTAAATGACTAAAGAGTAGATAAACAAGATTTCTGGGCAACTACCAAAGGAATTGATTAGGAAATAAATGTTTATGGATAATTAGGCAATAATTATTTAAAATTTTAAAATTTTTGTTGTGTGTGTATGTGTGCCACATGTGTACTGGTGCCTTCAGGGGTCAGAAGATGGTGTTTGATCCCTCTGGGGCTGGAGTGATCTGTCCAGTGAACTGCTGGGAACAGAACTTGAACCTTCTGGAAGAACAGCGATTGCTTTTAAATTAGGTATTGATTTAGAGATTGCCAAAGAAGAAGAAGAAGAAGAAGAAGAAGAAGAAGAAGAAGAAGAAGAAGAAGAAGAACAACAACAACAACAACAACAACAACAACAAAAACCTAAAGTAATGGGACCAGAGTAAACCACAATGCTACCATGAATAGTAATTTATGATGTAGTGTCCAAAGAAGTTAGAAGTCAGTTAGCAGAGGAGATTGGGTTGTTTTTACAGTACAACCTGGAAACTGAGAAAGCTCCCTTGTGATGGATTATGTGTTCATATCTGAAGTCAGAGGGATGAATTGGAAATTCTTTCAAAGCCCTGGGGTCTTCATATTCTAATATTTTGTTGTACCTCAGTAGCTGTTCTATGAAGTGATTTTTTTCCCAGATGAAAAATTGCTGCTACATAATAGTCGATGTTGATTAGGAGACAAATGTAGTGGTCCAGGGAACTATTTTAAGAATATAGTGAAAATTCCATTCCTTATTAATCTGAAGGAAAAGAAGCCCAAATAAAATTAACCAAGAAACAAAACAAAACAAAACAAAACAACCACAGAGTTTACCTTCATGTCTAGAATACCAAAAAGTATTCCAAGAACAGGACTGATAGGGCATGATAGAAAATACGAGAAACCAGAAATCTTTTCTGAAGGATATTCTTTATATTTCTCTAAAATCTAAAACTATTATTTATGTGTATTTGTGTGGGGCTGTATGTATATGCCATTATACAATGTGTGTGCAGGTAACCTTGGAGGCCAGAAAAAACATGTCTGATCCTCTGGAGCTGGAGGTATAGGCAATTGTGAGCCACCCAATGTGGGCACTAGGAATGAACTCAGGATCTACTTCAAGAGCAGCAGGTACAGTGCTCTTACCTGATGAGCCATCTCTCCTAGAGGAGAATACATATATGAATCTTTCCAGGGCGTATCACTGCAATCCTGTTTACAAATGAGTGATCTATTTTGTTTACTCTTCTAAATTGCTTTCAGAATGATTTTGTTTTTACTAAAATTGAGTTAAATAGAGTGAGAAAATTAAAGGTGTGCCTTGTGTTCTGACATGAAAAGGAAATAAAAATGATTGTAAGAAAAGAATAAAAATAGAAAAGATGAGAGAAAAAAGAGAGAGCGAGCGAGAGAACATTCTTTCCATTTATGCTCACTTTTCACAGGGATTAAATATTTGGCCTCATGATTTTCGTACTGCAAAAGCTTCCTGAAGCAAAATCTTACTACTTTGAATATATATTAGGAGGAACAATTCATGCTTGCACTATATTACAGACATACCACCATCAAGTGGTTTTTAGACTGATGAGAGATGTGATCTAGACTGAGCCAAACATAATATGCTACGAAACTTCTAAACAAAGATCTGCCAGAGGAAACTAGAGGCAAAGTGAAAATTGATAAGGACCCTGAAAGATAGGAAGATTTTCTGACAGGAAATGATAGGGGTAGGCTTCAAGATGAAAGGAATTGTGTAAGCAAAGGTACAATGCTACTAACATAAAAGTATTCCAGTATACCAACCAACACAGCTGTAGTATACCAGTGTACCAGTACAGCAGTATGCCAGTAGTATACCAGTGTTGTAGGTATGACTTACCAACAGCTTAATTTGTAGTAAGTACAGTGAAGAGCTATGACAGAATTTCTGGCTCATTTTTGAAGAAAACAGTGCACTGACCCATCAGGATTTGTGACCATATCCTGAGTTCTTCCTACTCGACTGTTATGCTACTTGTAGTAGGCAGGGAATCTGATTGGCAGGCTATGTAGTGATAAGGAGAGGAGAGAGCAACAGAGTTTTTAAGTTTGACAATTCAATATTAGTTCAGGTTTGGTCTTTTAAATACTTTTCTTTCACCAGAGAAAACTCTTGTCACATTCCTAGCATTCATTTCCATGCCTCTCTTTATGATAGAATGTTTTCCTTTCATTGAGTGGAATCCTTGCTAGGTGTTTTGAAATGTGCTCACCAATTTTCCAGTCAGCTTACAAAGTATTAATATCACTACCTTTATTTTATGGCCAAGCATACTGGATTTCACAGAATTTAAGAAACATCCTCAAATAATATAGGTACTAAGGATCATGGATTGGTCTTAGCCTTGCCATTCAAGTGAGAATCACCTCTGCAGGATCCCTCCAGCCAGGCAAACATTCCCATGAATAGAACCAAACTGACATGTGACTGTAATGACAGGAAAGACCCCAAATAAGAATCACCCAGCCAAGTTCTTTTTGAATACTTGACAAGAAAGAAAATAAAACAAGAGATACTGAAATGAATATTTTTAAAAATTAGATGGTCTTTCCTATGAATAGCAGGTAGAACTCTTTCTTCAATCTCCTGCTATTGTTCAGTGACTTCACAAAACATGTGCCACAGTGCTAGAATTAAATACTGTCCTTAGACTGAGCAATGCAGATAGATCCTCACCAAGGCTGATCTACTTGCAGTCACTGTGGAGGCCTTCACTTTTTAGTAGC
Source organism: Nannospalax galili (assembly GCF_000622305.1). Lineage (NCBI taxonomy): Eukaryota > Metazoa > Chordata > Mammalia > Rodentia > Spalacidae > Nannospalax > Nannospalax galili. The sequence goes on along the minus strand of NW_008357993.1, from coordinate 2,274,560 downwards.
AGCCCCTGACACTATTCTCCAGGCAATCATCCAGTAGATTACACAGGTCTACTTCCTTCATGGAGGGGAAGGACTTTTGCTTTTATTGGTGTAGACACTTTGGATACCGATTTGCTTTCCTTGTGAAAACCTCCCTTTGCAATCTCAAGGCATGTCTTACTACTGTCATAGTGTGTAAGTTGTCAGTGCTGTATAACAAATCATTACAAAGTTATTGACTTAAAGCAACGCACATTTGTTATTTCACAATTTCTGTTAGGAGCATGAGAATTGCTCACCTTTATTCCCTGCTATCTCCACAAGGCAGCAACATGTTGGAAGGCTATGTTTGTTTCTGGAAGCTTGGAAAGGGAAGAACCTGAATCCAAGCTCAGACAACTTACTATTGGCTATCATTTGGAGAATATCTTTGGTTCTTACAGGCCAGTTTCAGTTTCTTGACATGGGGAATCACTCCACAGGCAGTTAAAAATATAATTCCTTAATTCTTCAGGTCTCTTAGGAAGAAATCTTATCTAATGAAGTGTGATCAGGAATGTGACCTTTACCCTATTTCATTGGTTAGGGCAAGGCACATGTCACACTTCACACTTTTGGGGAGATTATATAGGGTTCTCAATCACTGAGAATCATTTTAGAATGCATTCACTATACAGAGCCTTCTACCAATCATTGCTTCTTACAAAGGAACTCATTTTTCAGAAAATTAATGACGCCACTGGGCTCATCCTGATGAAATTCACATGTCAAACTATCTTTTCAATCAATCAGATGCAGCTCGCCTAATGGATTTGTAGAACCATCTTCTGAAGACTGAACAACAGCACAAACTGTCTGGCACCACCTTTAGGGACTGTCCAGTGTTGCTTGAGGTGTACTCCAGGTTGATGCATGTGCTCCGTTCTGTGGGATTTCTGTTGTTTCTTCCACATGGATCTGGTAATCAAGGGTTGGAAAAGACAGTGACTCTTCTCATTATCACCCCTAATACTCCATTAGTGAAATTTTGCTCTCCATTCCTACATCTTCAGGCTTTACAGGTATGATGGTTTTAGTCCTCAAAAGAAAAATGCCAAGAGGGGCACAGCAATGGTTTTATTAAACTGGAAGTGGAAAATCCTACCTGGATACTGAGTGGCTCATGTTAGTGGCTCAAAGATGCTATTATGGTATGGGTTGGGATGACTGATCTTGACTAGAGGGGAAACTGTTGTTGCTATTCTGCTATGCACAGGAATGTAGCATGATCACCTGGGGCAGGTCTGAATATTTTCAAATTCTAGAACTTAGGTCAGTGGAAACTAGCCAAGCAAACACAGTCATGATGGCTAATGCCCTGGACCTTTTAGAAATGATTGTTCAGCCCTTTCTCCAGGCAAGGGACTGTCGACTAGAGTGCTTGTTGAGGCAAAGAAATATTGACTAAGAAGTAGAAGGTAATTATAACTATTTGCTATAATTATACTGACTTTTGCAGAAATAAGTATAACATAATTTCTATTTTAATAGTAATATATTTGTTTATATATATTATTTTCTCTCCTCCTTTTCCTTATCATATAACATAGCGTCTATTAATACTAGTTGAAGGACTGAGGATATAGCTCAGTTGGAAGTCCTGTCTTCCATTCCAAGCACCACATAAGTTGTATAAAGTTGCATAGACCTGTAATACCAGCACTCAGGAGGTGAGGCAGGAGAATGAGAAGTTCAAGGTCATCCTTAGCTACATACCCAGTTTGAACTCAGCCTGGGAAATATGAGACCCTGTCTTTCAAAAAGTATTTGTTATGTTACTGTCCTATGGCTGATGAAACAAGTTGTCACAAACTTCCTGGCCTAAAATAACACAAATTTATTCTCTTATGGTTTAGGAGAAGGTTGGAAGCCTGACAGGAGTCTCACTGGGCTAAACTCAAGGCGTCAGCAGAGCTGGTTGTTTCTGAAGGCTCTGAGGGCAGAGTTTCTGGACCCGTCAACACAATCCTGCATAGTTTTTTTCATTTCAAAAACCGTAATTTAACTGTGTCTTCAGAAAACTTCTCTGCAAAGTGCTCCTTGAGAAGCTCATCCTCATGGTCTGAGTGACATCTTACTTCTTCTGAAATGATTCTCCTCTTTACCCTCTTGCTTAAATATACCATGTGCTTAAAAATCTATATTAAAATATATTAACACTTGCTTCTCCCCCTCCCCAAATAAAGTACTTTCCTTTGTCATACGGCATAACATTCAAAAATTCCTGGGATTAGAATGTAGACATTCTAGATTATTTAGCCTACAATATTTGTAAAACTTAAATTCTTAATATTTAAGTTTCAGGGTATCAAAGTAGGAATGCATCACAGATAAAGAGGGGAAACATCATCCAAAACAAAGCTAGAATTTGTATCTTTTTGGTGAAAAGATGACTTCTGCAACAAATTTTATTTTGTAGAAGAATTAGCTTCAAAGGAGTGTATGGATGGCAAGGGCATATGATTTAAAAATTTTTATTAAGTTTTTGTGCATTTCATACAATGCATCTTTATCATATTTAGAACCCCTCTCATGTCTGTACACTCCCATAACCTCCCTGTCTGTTTTCATGCATTCTATCATATATGTTAAGGCTTATGTCAAATTCGTGTCCCCAAATGTCCCTCGTGTGGGTTCATCCACTAAAGCCTGGTCAACCTATCTAGCATCAGTCTTTTAAAGAAGACAAATTTTTCCTTGTCCAGCATTGATTAGTTGCCCGTAGTTCTTCATTTAAGGCTGGGACTTTTTACTCATTTCCCCATTTCTATGCTTGGTTTTTGTCAGGTTTGAGCTTGCATGGGTCTTGTGCATGCTATCACCATTGCTGTAAGTTCATATGACCAAGTTCTCAGAGGCCTGGAAAACTCTGTTTCCTTGTGGTCATCCAGCACCTTTGGCTCTTATAGTCTTCCACAATGGTCCCTGAGACCTGGGTGATAGATTTTGTATGAGTCTATCTGGGGACACATACTCTGCAGTCTCTTATTTTCTACATTTTGACTAGTTGTGGCTTTCTGTGTTAATCACCATCTGTTGCATGAGGAAACTTCACTGGCGAGAGCAGAGAAATGCATTAATATTCTTTCTGCCCCCTGTTCTGTGATGCTCCCTGAGCCTTAGGTGTAGAAGTTGCATTGTAGATATATGATGTATGGCTGAGCATCTCATAGAAACCTGTGGCAGAACTCTGTAATAGTCTCCATCCATTGAAAAAGAAGCTTCTTTGATAAGTGGTGTGTGATGGATAATCCTGGGTGTCAACTTGATTAGATCTTGGATAAACTGAAATGAAAGAGATCTTCTTGATTGGATCATCTAAAGCCGGAAGACACACCCTAAATGTGGGTGTTACCTTCTGATGGCAGCCGGTATAAAAGACCAAGGCAGAGGAGAACGCCAGGCTTCTTGCTGCTTGCCTTCTCTCTCACTGGTGAGTTCATCTTGCTGCTGTAGACTGAAGACTAGCTGATCTTTTGGAATTTGTCAGACCTTCAGCACCGGATTGGGACTACTGAGACATCCAACCTTGTGGACTGAGTGACTATGGATTCTCAGCCTCTCCAGTGTGGTGCAGCCATTGTTGGACTACTCGGACTCTATCCTGTGAGCTATGCAGAGAGCTCTCTCTCTCTCTCTCTCTCTCTCTCTCTCTCTCTCTCTCTCTCTACTCATTCTACCGATTCTGTTTCTTTAGAGAACCCTGACTAATATATGGTGACAGGTATACTTGTCTACAAATATAAGGATACGTATTTATAATACAGTAAGAAATTAAATTTGTCTAGAGATGTGACAGATGTAGGTTTTTCTCTAGGATCTATGATTTCTCCAGCCATGTATATTTGGCTATGTTTACAGTGCCACATATGAGTTCCCTCCCACTGAGTGGGCCTTAAGTTCAATTAGATATCTGTTGATTTCCCCCAAGATAAAAGTGCCACTACTGCACCAATAGAGATAGTTTGCTGCACCAGTCGTTGTGGTTATTGGGCTTTAAAGCTAGGTAGGACCATCGATAAGTTTTCTCCCTTAGAAGCTTGTATATTAGCTTCTAATACCATGAGAGCCAGTCTTCAGGGATGAGGCTTCCAGGTCAGTTCCAGCTCCAATACTCCAAGTCCTATGTTAGAAGTATGTCCTGTCTTCAGCAATAGGGTCTTACCTTCAAATTCTTGGAGGAAATCAAAGGCTATGACAATAGACCTTGTTATTTCTTTTTAATTTCTTGGACTACTCTGACCAACAGCTTGAAGAAATATTTCTCCTGACTGGCACTGCATTCTTATTATATAGCCTTCAGCTACACACGTGCACATAGATACACACACACACACACACACACACACACACACACACACATGATTGTGTCCTTTTCAGTAAGCTTATGAATACATTTATCACTGCTTTTTCACACTACCTAAGCATTATATACCTGTCCTCTCTCTCCTCCTGTATAACCTTCCCCCCTTCCTCTCCAGTTAAAGTACCATTGCTTTCCCCATTTCCCCCCTGATAACAGGCATCTCTTACAATTTCCTTTTCAGGTATATGATTTTTTAAAAAGGGTTTGATTATGTCAGTTTAGCTAAATAGTAACTGCAGCAAGAGATAGTTTGTTAGGTAGTATTTCCTAAAATTGCCCATTTAAAAATATCTTTATTGATTCTTTGAGAATTTTATACAGTGCATTTTGGTCACATCAGATCCCCTTCTCCATCTCTACCTCCACATTACTATCCCCTGACTTCATGTCCTCTATATTACTATTTGTTAAAAGTTCTATCAGGTCTGATTTGTGTCCCTGAATGCTCTTGGATATAGATCCATTCCCTGGAGTCTGGTAAACCTACTTGGCAACATGCCCTTAAAGAAAATTGACTCTCCTCCCAGCAGCTATTAACATCCAACAGTTCCTCAGTTAGGGTTGGGGTATCCCACTCTATGCTGGGGTTTTGTCTGGCTTGAGCTTGCATGGGTCTTGGGCATGCTGTCACAATTTCTGTGAACATATATGTGCAACAGCCCTTCTGTCTGGAAAACCCTGCTTCCTTGTAGTGATCTATCACCTCTGGATTTTACAATCTTTCCGTCCCTCTCTTCCCCAGTGATCCCCAAGGCTTGAGAGGATAGGGTGTGATGTAAGTGTCCCATTTAGGGCTGTGTACTCTTCAGTCACTTATTTCTTGCATGTTGACCAGTTGTCGGTCTCTGCCTTAATTGCCATCTGCTGCAAGGAGAAACTTCTCTGAGGAGAGTTGAGAGATGCATGAATCTACGGGAATAACAGTAACTTATTAGAATCTCTTTTATTATGTTGTTTAGAGTTGGTGTAGGCCATAGACTTTTTGTATGAGGTTTGGAAACTACCAAGAGGGAGAAGAAGCCATTTTCTATCATACAAAGAGGTCAGAGAAGACAGGAGGCATTCCTTTATGCCTGGTTCAACTAGGTGGTATGGGAAGAAACAACTCACTGGCCTTTCAGCACCTTTTGGGCATTTTGTGTTTGCTTCTCAGGTTTCTTGACCAGGCACATTCTTAATCTATATAGCTAAGGCCATAGGATCTCCTGATGCACACTCCTACTAGAAAAGCTAAGGACTCAGAGTGATGAAGACAAGTTTTGTTTCTAGCCCATCACTGTGGGTCCCCAGTTCAGCCTCACAGTTTCCAGATCATTTTTGCTTTCCACTGCTAATATACTTTTTTCCTTCCTGACTGCCACATGCACATAAGGTCATTTTACTGTATCACATTTTAGCATACCTATTAATGTGTATGTGTTTATGTACCACTTATTAATTATATGTACCTTATGTAGTAGTTCCATTTCTCTAATGAAATTCTGACTCCCTGAAAAGAGTTCTCCACTTGGGGTTGTCTTGGTCGTCTGTCTTTAGTGCTGGACTGTGAGTAGATATCATGCTATAGGACGCTTTAAATGTACTTGTGTAGCCCGGTTAGCTCCTTGAACTCCAGCAATCCTTCATGAAATGAGGATACCCAGGATTGCTCCGGCATGTTTAGCTCACATTCCCCCCAAAGTACATATGCCTTACACTTGAGCTCCAACTGCAGCCTGGAGCTCAAGTTAGACCGAAGAAGAGTAGATGTTTGGTTCAGCACAGCTGGGTCAGCTGAAGTGTGTTCATCCTGCATACTGTGACAAGGAGAATAAACAATTGTTTTAAGACAAGAGTTTTCAATCAGGGATGAAAGGTAAATTTTTGTTCCCAGAAAACACTTGGCAATGTTTGGTGACATTTTTGATTGTCACAGTAGGGCATGGGTATATTAGTGTTTTGGTGATTGTGTAACAAATTACATAAATTTTGTGCATTAAAACAACTCAGATTTCTTTCTCATAAAGGTATGCAAGCTAGAAGTCTAAGATGATCTTTTAAAATTTTTTGAATTTATTTTTATGTGTATGAGTGTTATGCTTACATGTGTGTTAGTATGCCTGCCATTGTGCATTGTCTGCAGAGGACAGAACAGGGTGTTGGATCTTCTGGAACTGGAGTTACAGACAGTTGTTAGTTATCATATGGGTGCTGGTATTCAAGCCCAGGTCTTCTGAAAGAACAGTCAATGCTCTTAACAGCTGAATCATCTCTCCAGTCCCATTAAATTGATCTTAAGAGGTTAAAATCAGGGCCTGGGAGATAATGCAATAGGTATAAAGTGCTTGCTGTGCAAGCTCTAGGACCTGAGTTCTGATCCTTAAAATGTGAGTGGTGTGTGTCTGTAGAGCTGGAACTGAGGAAGCAGAGATAGGTGGTTCCCTGGTACTTGGTGGCTAGTCACAACCAGCCTAACCAATTGGTGAGCTCTGGTTTCAATCAAAAATAAAGTGGAAAATCCTTAAGGCACATGCTCAACATCGATCTTTGGCCTCCATACACATGTGAGTGCTCTCTCTCTCTCTCTCTCTCTCTCTCTCTCACACACACACACACACGCACATTCCACACATGATGAAAAGTAATAAAGATGTTAAAATCAGCACATTGACAGAGCTTCATTACTTGCAAGTGGAGGAGCCAGGGAAGAATCTATTTCTTTTCCACCTCTCAGAGACTACCCGCATCCCTTGGCTTCTATGCTCACACCTCTTCTCATGGAGGTCGACTTCTCCTACCCTTTGTAAGGAACTTTTTAATTGCATTGCTGAACATGGATTCCAGAAGAATCTCTCCATCTCAAGTTCCCAGCTGAATAACACCTGAAAATTCCATTTTGCCACTAAAGGTAACATGTTTATAGGTGCTGGTGATATCTTTGGGCAGCTAGTACCCTCTCTGTCACAGCAGATTCAACTGCAGATTCGACTGCTGAGACTGGGAACCTGCTTTAAGGTGATTTATTACATAGCATGAAAGTGTTAACTGAATGATACGCTGATCATGATGACTTTAAAATTCTCTGAAAGTCTTAGTGAATATTTTAGGACAAGCAATAAATTAGGAGTCAGATTTATTTTTAAATGTAAGATTTGTCATATATTAATTCTTTAGAGTTGGAAAGCTACCTGTGAGTCTGTGTAATTATCTGTGGATGGGAACAAGAATAAATTTGCCCATAAAATTTACCCAAGGCTTAAGAAGAATTATATATGTCAAAGGTCTCTTTAAAGGGATGCACAAAGCAAAAGCATGTTTTTACTATTCAGATATTTGGTATTCTACTTTGTTCAGAATTGTATTAAAATGATAATACATTGTATACATATAAAATGGGTCAGTCACTATCATATTATATGGATTTCAGCTGGCTTTCTACAGTTGGGAATAGACATGCATAATTTATGTAATAAGCCAATGGTCCAACCCAGTTGTAAAGTCTAATAACCACAATGACTGGACAGCAAATTATCTCAATTTGTGCAGAAGTGACACTTTTATCAAGAGGGTAATCAACAGTTATCTAATTGGACTTAAAACACTCTCAATGGGAGAGAACTCATGGGGGTCCTGTAAGTATAGCCAAATACACATGGTTAGAAAGGTCAGAGATCTTAGAGAAAACCCTATCTCTTGCATATCTATAGACAAATGAAATTTCTTGCTGTATGCTAAATATGGAGCCTTAGATTTAAGGCAAGTATACCATAGACCACTCATCAAAGAAGTTTCTTTTTACAACAGATGGAGGTTATTACAGAGTTCCACAACTGTTCACACACAGAGAACATGTGTCTGAGAGATATCCAACCCTAGGTGACACATCTACAGTGGAACCTCTGTACCTAAGGCCATGGAACATATTAGAACAGGGGGTAGAGAGAATAATAATAGATCCCTTAACTCTCATCAGTAAAGCTTCCTCAAATAACAGAGTGAGATGCTCACAGAAGGCTACAGTGGTCCACATTTTAAAGAAAATAAGAGGCTGCAGAGTGCATGTCCCTGGATAAGACTCCTATATTAAAACTCACTCACACATGGCTCAGGGAGTATTGTGGAAGATGGGGCACAAAGATTGTAAGAGACAGGATTGGTGCATGAATATAAGGAAAGTGGGGCTTTGAGACCACTGGGAATTTCCTCATATGAACTTGCAACAATGGTGACAGCATGCACAAGACCCATGATGACTGAATCAGACAGAAAAACCCAGAATAGAACTGGGGAAATGGGTAGCAGGCCCCAATCTTAGCTGAGGAACTATCGACAACTGATTACTGGAGGGAGAATTGATCTTTGAGGGAGATAGGCTGACTAGATTCCAGCAGATGAACTTGCACAGAGGGACATCTAAATAAAAGTACTTTACCAGATAGACCTTACGATATATAAGAGAATGCATGAAATCTGGTGGGGAAGAGTGGGGGGATTGCAGATGGGGGAGGGGGGTCTAAATTTGATTAAGATCTATTACATGAAATGCACAAAAAGTCAATAAAAAATATACATGAATATAACCACTTGCCTTTTTTAGTTATAAAAAATTCTAAATTATACATAGGTAAGTAGAGACTTGAAAATCAGTAGAATTTTTATTAAAAATAAAAATTTAAATTTTATTTGCTTTTACTCATGGTACTTAATAGTTTTGATGACAATGGAAGTACATTATAATGGAAGAAGAAAATACATTCAATTACATTAGGGCAAAGTAAGCCTATTAAGATGGTGAATCCAAAATAATCTATATAGGTTCCAAGACTACATGTGAAAGCAAAACAGTTAAGGAAGGTAAGACTGCAGGCTGCAGAATGTGACTACAGGTGTTAAGGAGCCAAGAACACAGATGTATAATCAGAGATAACAATGAAAAATCACTAGGACTGGGGACTGGTAAGATGATTCGGTGGTAAAGAGCACTGACTGCTCTTGCAGAGGACCTGGGTTCAGTCTCAGCACACATATGATAGCTAAAAATCATCCTTAACCCCAGTTCTGTTGGATCTGATGCCCTTTTCTGGACTCCTAGGGCATTGCATACATTGGTACACTTAGATACATGCAGGTAAAACACATACACAGAAAAAACACAAATAAAAATAAAAAAAAACTTTTTAAAAAGAATCATTAAGACAGAATTTGGTAAGCATTACTCTTATCCATCTTCTTTCCCTGTGTTAATGATGATAGAATGGAAAAAAGACTCATGCAAAGACAAGTGGATATCCAAGAGGAAATCAATTTGTCCCATAACAAGCTTCATATTGGAGGAGCTGGGTTGGTGGGCAATTGGGGAAAAGTTCTATAATTTTAAAGGAGTTACTTAAAAGGTAAGAAATTTACATTGCATTTTATTTTATTTGTTATTTTTTATTTTATGTATATGAGTGTTTTGACTGTGTGTAAGTGCACCATTTCATGCAGTACTGACAGAGGCCAGAAGAGGGCATCAGATCCCTTGGAACTGGAGTTACAGATGGTTGTTAGCTGCTACGTGGTGCTGGAAACTGAAAGCCCTGGCCTTCTGCAAGAGCAGCCAGTGCTCTTAACTGCTAAACCATCTCTCCAGCCCTATATTACATTTTAGATAAGATTGCTCTTAGCCCACAAGCTTGGGAATGTTTTACACACTGTGAACCCCATACATCTTTCTTAACTTGATTGTCTCTTTGTTGCAGCAAACTAGCTTATCTGACATAAACACGATGTTTCAGAATCCTGGTGCTCCGTGAATATTGTCTATGATTAGGAGCTTTTCATCCCATGCTATGGTTGAGGTGCTTGGACCTAACTAAACATGCAGACTTGGGCCACCATTGCAAATTCTAAAGATTTGTAGAAGGCAAGTATATTTCAAAGCCACATATTTGTAGATGTGGCAGTATGCATAGATGGATTCTATGCTGGTCAATGCACAGTGACAATATTAACTTTTCGATGTAGTATTTTTCTCAATTGAGTTTATGTTTCCCAAAGATTAGCAATCTTCTCTATCTGGTCTTCTTTGTTAAGATGACTGTATACCTGGCTGTGGTAGTGCACACCTTTAATCCCAGTACTTAGGAGGCAGAAGCAGGTAGATTTCTGTGAGACTGAGGCCAGAAAATCCAAAAAATCCAAGTCGGCCCTAAATATCTGTATGGTAGGGCATATTATAACTGTTCGTTTTATACAATCCTACCTGAAATAACTGCCATATATTGGAAATTAGTTTATTTCATACTTCTGTAAGATGATAGGCCAATGAATTGAAAATCCTGAATATATGATTGTGATGTTTGCCAACTGGACACAAGGAGACAAACCTAGGGCACACTTGTGAAAATGTAAGGGATTGTCTTGAATTTTAACTGATGTGAGAAGACCCCTATGAATTGTGGATAGAACCATTACCTGGGTTGTGGACCCTAGACTAAGTAAAATAGATGGGAAAGCCTAAGCATGAGTGCTTTAATTAATTACTGTCTTCTGATTGTGGACATGAAGTGACCAGGTGCTTAAAGTTACTGCAGCCTTTGCTTTCCTGCCATGATGAACTGTACATTGAACTATGAGCAGAAATAAACCCTTCCCCTTTCTCCCTTAAGCTGTTTTTGTCAGAATATTTTATCACAGGCACAGGAAAGGAAACTAAGACAATGATAAGCTCTTTTGACATTTACATTTAATGATCATGAGGGACTTAATTTTAAATTAATTTAACTTTGGAGGGTCTGCAGGAACCATATTCAAGTAGGAAAAATTCCTAAGTTCAACTGTGCCATGTTATTCAGAGCTTTTCTTAATATGGAGTAAATCTGGGAGAAAGGTTCTTAGATTTTTGAGACTTTAACTCTCATGAGCAAGAAAATTAAGTTTTGAAGTTCAATTCCTTTGGATCTGAATGATTTTGGACTTAAACCTGCGAGAAAATTTAATCTTTGATCTTTTCTCTCTGGAAATGTGATAACAGCAATGGGTTTATATTCAATTTTGGTGCATCTCTGTGCTTGAGTTTTATTATTAGAGTATCTTCAGGTTGTAATTTAATCTCATTGCAAAATCCTTGATGTGCTATTTTGGGTAACATGACTGGGTATAAACTGGGGAACCAATATGAGAAGAAAATATGTTTGGTTTCCAGCAGTAGGTTCAGAGTAAATTTTGATTAAATTGATGCTTCTTTTCAAACAATTTCAGAATATGCGGTAGTCAAATCTTTATTATCTACAAGTGCCAGGACAACAAACAAACAACAGTGGTCAGTGTTTGGAGAGTGGTTTGTGAAAGTGAGAGCCTAGCTTTGCAGTAGTAGATTGTTCTTTTCCCAGAAAGGGAAAGACAGTCTAAACCTTGGTTACTCATAAGCTTAGTGTTTAAGCTCAGTGGTTAAGAGGATAAAAACTGATGGATGCTAGCAGTGAACATATCATCTCAAATCCTGTTGTGTTTTATTTTTCTGTGAAGGTCAAACAGTGTTAGTTCTTGTTTTAACCCATTCTTACCTAGAGCAGGAAAGGAGAGTTCTTAATACAGTGCAGATACAAATTCTTTGTCTTTTATGTGATTTGAAGATGTTTCATCACATTTAGCTTTTCTTTTCATTCTCCTACTAGTATCTTTCACAGAGAAAAATTTGTAATTTTGATTAAATTTAAAACTTTAAATTTTCTTTTTAGGTCATGTATCTTGGTAGATTATCTATGGGCTTATCTTAGCTTCTTTTTCCTTTACTGTGAGAAAATATCCTGCCCGCCCCAACAAAAGCAACATAAAGGAAAAATGATTTATTCTGGTTCAAAGTTCAGGATACATTCCATCCTGGCAGGGAAGTCAAAGTGGCAGGATCTTGAAGCAACTGGTCACATTGCATCTACAACTAGGAAGCAGAAAACAATGGAAGCTTGTATTCAGTTTACTTTTCCCATTTTGTTGTTCAGGACCAAGGCCCAGGGAACAGTGCTGTCCACTTTTAGAAGGATCTTCCCATTTAAATTAAATTAATTGACATAATTCCTCACAGGCATATCTAGAGGCTAAATAATTCCTCACGGTTGTGCTTAGAAGCTTATCTCATAGGTGATTCCAGGTCCTGTCATGTTGGTAGTTAACACTAACCATTACTTGGCTCGTCATCAAACTCTAGGTCATGAATATGTTTCCCAAGCTTTCTTCTAAAGTTTTATAATTTAATGTACATTGTGATGACTGGTCTTCATTATCAACTTGACTAGATTTACAACCACCACAGAAACATACCTCTAGGCATGTCTATGGGGTATTTCCAAAAAAGTTTAATGGAGCAGAGAAAATGCATTCAGAATGTAATTGGTACCACTCCATGGGTTGGGGTCCTGGACTGAATAAAATGGAGAAAGTAAGTTTAGTGCCAGTATTCATCTCTCTCTGCCTTATGCTGCTTCAAGCTCCTGTAACCATGACTCCAGTCCACCATAATGGTCTGTACCCTCAAATTTGTGGGCCAAAATTAACCTTTCCTCAGTTAAGTTGCTTTTTGTCAGATATTTGGCTACAAACAGAGAACAGTAACAATACAGAGAAGTCAGTGCTGCACAGTGGGGCCATTGTTGTGATAAACTTGACCACACAGTTCTTAGGCCCTTGGACTTGGTTTGCAGGAGGAATGAGGAAGTTTGGAACTTTGGGGTAGAAAAGCCTTAGAATGGTGTAAGCAAATGGGAATTTAGAAGACCAGAATGTGGAGAGAAATGAGTACAGTGGAGGCTGGGATCACGAGGTTTCAGGGGGAACAAGCACTAGATTTGGGAACTGAGCTGGAAACAATTTATGTAACATACTGGCAAAGAATCTGGCTTCATTCATCCTGTGTCCTAAGAACTTCAGTGAGGCTGAATGTGAAAGTAGTGGATTAATTTGTTCTGTGGAGGAAATTTCAAGACAGGATAGCATTCAGGCTTTGTTACTGATCACTGCACTTATTCAGGTCTACAGTGGGAGAAAGTAAGTGGAGCAGAAACATATGAAAAGTGATGTGCAGTTTAGTGAGCATAGTGGTATGAGTTTAAAACTGCAGACAAGGTAGTAGGAACATCACTTGTGTAGTAATTTCCTCTCAATTAAAACATTCCATCCTGAACAGAGACTCATTAAGGCTCATAAGACTCAAGAAGTAAATAAAAATTTCAAGTTTGGGAAAGCTGAAAGTTACATGACTCCTCTCTAGAGTAAAGCATTAGAACATTTTTCTGGGGAGAAGTGATCTGAGAAAACAACTCAGCTGCATGCAAGTCAGCCATAGTTCTGTAAGGAACCCCCCCCCCAAACTCATTGGTTCCTTATGTCATGCTTTGGTATGCCTCAAAGATCTGCTCAACTGGCCAATCTAATAGAGACAATTCCCCAGTTGAAGTTCTCTCTTTCCAGGTGTGTCAAGTTGATAACCAAAGCCAACCAAGGTATCCCCACAGTCTTGAACAGTCCCAGAACTGTTCAAAAGTACAAAGTCTCTTCTGGTACTTGAGTCACTCTCTTAACCATGACCCCCTATAAAATCAAGCACAGCAAGTTATACTCTTCTAATTTACAGTAACACAAAATAAACACTCCCATTTCAAGAGGAATAGGAGCATAGAAAGCAAAAGTTAGAGGAAAACAATAAAAAACACAGCAGGGCAAAAACTGAATCCTGTAGCTTCATGTCTAGCATCTGGGGCTCATGGTGGGATTATTTGGGGCCCCAAGTGTTTGAAATAAACCCATCCATCAAGCTCTATAATCTGTAACACAATAGCCTTCCTCTTGGGCTAGTCCCGTTCTACAACTTTCAACAGATGAAATGGTCCTGGCACCTCTAACAACCTGAAATTTCCATTGCAACTTGGGCTTCACCTTCACAACCTCATGCATGGACTCTGAGGGCCTCCTTACAGGGACTCTGACCTTGCTATACAGTGTCTGGCCTCAGAAATTTTCACAAACAGTAGTGTATGCCTTATTGACTCCCATCACTATTGTACATTCATGACAGTAAAACCAGTAGCACATAGACAATGCTTCAAAGTTCTGCTGACGGCTGGAGATTTAGCATGGTACCCTTGTACTGCAGTTGTATTGGCCTCTGTGTGCTGACCTTACAGAAAACGCTTTCCCAGGCAGTTGTTTTTTAACAGAAAACTCCATCAACAGCATTCACAATTTAGGCTCTCTTCTTTCAAATGAATTTGTATCTTCACAACATAGAAACTTGGTGTGATCTTACCCTCATGGTGAATTTCCCATGTCCCAACTGACAGAACTAGGTCTCTCTTTTATAGGGCTAATATACCTAACAGTTATAGTAGCACTGTGCATTTTTTTACTTGGGGAGACATGAACAAACTCATTCAGATAGGGAATCAACAACAAAACACAGCAGTGATTCAACCAGAGTATGACATGGTGTTTATTTGGGTTACTTAGAGGACTATGGGTGAGGGGTTATTACTGAAAAGCCCATCCCAGAATTGATTGTTGAGTGATGTGGGAGGCCCGGTGCATGGTGGGTGATGTCATGGTAGCTCTGGGTTGAATATGAAAGCAGGCTTAGCACAATAGAAGAAAAAACTAGCAAGCAGCGTTCCTTCATGGTCCCTGCTTTAGCTCCTGCCTCTGGGTTCCTGCCCTGGCTTCCCTCAAGCACTGACTGTCACTTGGAAGTCGAAGAACGCAGCAAATCCTTTCCTCTTCAAGTCTGTTTTGTTCAGTGTTTAATCACAGCAATAGAGAGAGAAGCAAATTAGAAAAGGAGAGTTTTGAAATTGGAATGGAAATGTTTTGCATTATGCAATGAACATGAGACTTTGGGAACCTGCAGTAGAACATTATTATATAAAGCTATGTGTCTGAGTGTCAGATTGACAAAGGGTTAGATTGTGATGACTAATCTTTATTGTTAACTTGTTTGAATTTAGAATCAACAAGGAAACACACCTCTTGGAGTGTCTATGATAGTGTTTTCAGGAATTTTAGCTGTATAGGCAGGACTCACATTGAAAGTGGTGGCATCCCTCCCCTTGAGCTGAGGTCTGAGATCAAATTAAAATGCGAAGGCAAGCTTAGTATCATTCACCTCCTTTGATCTTGAGTGCAGAAAATATAATCAGCTTCCTCAAGTTCCAGCCACCATGATGAGTTCCCAACCATGATAGACTACTCCCTCAAACTATGGTCCAAAATAAGCCTTTCCTCCTTTGAGTTGTAAATTCATAATATAATCTAGAAAAAGACAGTATACCCCAAGTAAGCAACAATCAGAATGTGAGCTGACTTCAACAGAAAGAGAAGATATGAAAAAAATAAATATTTGCAAGGAGATAAAATAATTCAGAACTTAAACACAGAAAATCTTCCTCAAAAATTCCAAATAATTAGATACTTGTAGTCTAACAGAATTTATTTGTATTTAGTAAGCCATTAAATGAGGATTTTAGTTTAGGGTTTGTGCATCCTGGAACTCATTAACTTTGAGTCCCTTTAAAAAAAAAAAGGATATCACATTCCCTTCCTCCAAGGCTTAGAGATCATTTAGAAAGAGGCAGTAATATCAGGAGAGCCAGAAATACTGGAATTCTGTAACACAGCAGTCTTTACTTGACACAGCAGGGCCATTGCACACATAAATTCACAACAGCTGTGCTTATGTGCACAAGACCTGCCTAAGATGAGACAGGCAAAAGCCCAGCATAGATGGGGGAGGGGCTTGTGAAGTCCCCACCCCTACCTGAGAAGCTATTGGCAGTTGATTGCTGCTGGTGGATGGAGAGTCAGTTTTCCTTGGGGATACAGCCCCTAAGAGGCCACCCATGTGCAGTGGATGGTCCTACACCTATATACATGTAGAAATCACTAAGTGGACTCAGTGGGTTTAATAAAAGAAAGCATGTGAAGTTGGGAGGGAAAGTGATGGGGAGGATAGGGGAGAAATTGAGGAGAGGGAATGGGATCAAAATACATTATATGCATGTATGAAATTCTCAAAAAAATTTTAAAAAGAATATCATAAAAAATCCAAATTTTAGTTCAAAGTTAGGTAAAAAGTGAATAATCATCAAAATAAATAAAAACAAATGATAAATAATAATATATATAATTCATTTTTTCCATTTTTGCTTCTTGTGTTGGGACCACCTTGCTTACCATTTCATTTTAAGTACTAGATATTATATGTGAAATATGCACCAAATATTTAAAGAAATAGAGTCCTTGCTTTTGGGAAACATAAAACATTGTCCACAGATGGAGTTGGTAGCTGCGTTGTTACTACATTTTTATGGCACAACACAGGGATTTGGATATATTATATTTTATAAATTGACCTGAAAATAAAAATATATATTTACATATATTGTACATGCATAAATTCTTTAATTTTTGGTGTATGTGTGATAAGAAAAATTGCTTTTATCAAGTGTCTTTCAGATTCTAATCTGTATATGAGCTTCGATACTTGATGAATCAAAAATAAATTTCCCACATTCTAGATACTGGCTTGTACCTTGCATTCACCTCCTTTTCCTCTTTCTCCTCATCTTCCTCTTGTCCTCCTCCCTCTTTTCCTTATCCTCTGTCTTCTCTTGATATTTTTAAAAAAATATTTTATTTTTATTTTATGTGTATGAGTGTATTTCCTGCATGTATGCATGTGTACCCATGCCATGCAATGTCCACTGAGGTCAGAAGAGGGCATGAAATCCCCTGGAACTGGAGTTATGGATGGTTATTAGCTGCCATGTGGGTGCTGGGAACTGAATCCAGATCCTCTTACAAGAGCAACCAGTGCTCTTAACCACTGGGCCACCTCTCCAGCCCCTTCTCTTGTTTTTTTTTTTTTTTTTTAATTGCATAGTCAGTTAATCTACTTTTCATACTGCCCATAACACAATGTATTTGATAGTGATATCAAATTGGCCCTTCATCCCTGTATCATGATGCCAGTCAAGCCAGGACCACATGGTCTAGGAGTAGCTCTCAATGTCTAGAAAGTAATCATACACTGAAGTAACAATGAATAAAACCAATTCCTCTAAGTCCAAGCTCAAATGTATTTACAACTCAGATTTCCTTTAGCTTGTTTCCAGTGAAAGAAATTTTGGTGGAGAAGAACACTGAGTGCAAAGGGAAAGTGATCTTAACTCACCTCAGCAAAAATATCTAATTTTTCCAAATTTTAGAAGAGCACATGATTACAGAAACACACTGGAAGGGGCCTGAGTTAATAAAGTTTACTGAGATGTAACTTTAGTATCTTTTGTATAGACTAAGTCAGCCTATGACAATATAATCTTTAGGTGCAAAGCCATTTTAATTTCAAATGAAAATTCAAAGACGTACAGAAAAGGAAAAGGTAAGAACTTGTTTTGAAAATGAGTTCAATAAACATTACTGCATGAATCAACAAAATTTATGTCATCTTGTGTTTTATGTAGGTAAAAGTTTAAAGTACATGATAAGAATAAATATTTAAAGCAAGAGGGAGAAGACTGGAGCTGGTGTCCCAAAGTTCCTAGATTGTATGGAAGAAGAGCAAGAGCATAGGGGAATATTGTACTTCAGTCAGTACAAAGGGTATGCTTTAATCTAGCAAATCACTAAAGATTTGAAAATAATGGGAAATTATGACGAGTGGAGAAAATGGAATACTGGAAGATAATCCAGTATTAGCAAGAGGAGGAGAAACAGGAACAGAGTGTAGAAGTCTGTAATAGTTTCCATCCATTACAAAGTTCCACAAGTGGTCATAATGCAGAGAATAAGGGACTGTGAGGTGCCTAACCCCGAGTACATCTCCAATGCAAGCTCTACACCAGTTTCAGCAAACATTGTAGAAGAGGGGTGGAAAAATTGTAAGCGTCAGAGGGACAAGACAGCTGCTGCTAGTTAATGAATTCCAGACTTGATAGGCAAGCTGCACCCACGAAAGCTCCAAAGTATGGTAGCCTAAAAAGATACACATGATGATAAAACCAGTTGACACACCAGTGTGGATTAGGGAAATTTCAAAGGGTCCCACCTCAAGACAAAGAGCTCCAGGCACTCAGTCTGTGCTGAGGGAGGGAGACTCAGTTTTCTCCAGGGACTAGCCCCTTGAGTGGTTGCCAGATCTCAAGTGGGCAGCCTTAAACACATCTATAAATGAGCATCTATAAATTGACTCAGTGCATTATATACATGCAAATTTACAAATGTATACATGTTTATGTAACAATAATAACCAAAGAAAAGGACAAGAAATTATGAGGGAGTGGGGGGCATGGGAAGAATTGGTAGGAGACTGGGAGCAGTGTAAATGATGCAGATACAATACTCATGTATGAATTTCTCAAAAAATTATATTAAAAATAATAGAATGGAGAGACCAATAGAAAGTTCTTAAGAAGGTATAGACTTAATGTCAAATACAGCAGTCATGATAATAAATTTGCAGTGAGTTACATGACAGTAGTGAAACCAAGGCTTCTGAGCCTGGATTAAAATACTACTTTATGTGACTTATAAATGATGATCCAAGGTGTCATAGGCTGGAGGTGCTATGATCAGAATGTGTCTCCCCTAGATTCAGATGATGCCAGTGCCATCATATTAAGAGACAAACGCTGTAAGAGACTAGTGGGTCATGAGTTCTGCTTCCTCAGGTCCTCATAAAAGATCTTGATGGAATGTAGTACTTTCTTGCCCTTCCTCCTTCTGCTATAGGATGACAGTGTTCCTTCCAACTGTCACAGTTAGCTTCAGCTGACATAAACCTTGAGTCACCTGGGAAAAGAGAACCTCAACTGAAGAATTTCCCAGCTCAGATTGGCTTGTGGGCATGTCTGTGGGTATCTTCTTAATTGCTAATTGACGTAAGAGGACCTAGCCCACTGTGTGGGGTGCCACCCCTGAGCAGGTGGTCCTTGGTTGTGTAAGAAAGGTAACCAAGTAAGCCAGAGGGGCAAGTCAGTTTGTGTGTTCCTCCGTGGTCTCTGCTTCAGTTCCTTCCTTCAGGGGCCTGCCTTGAGTTCCTGCCTTGACTTCCCCAGATGATGCAGCATCCTGTAAGTCAAATAACCCTTTTCTCCTCCCAAGCTGCTTTTAGTCATGATTTCTAACACAAAAGAGAAAGCGATGTAGAACACCTCTAGAGCAGAGAGTTTTCAGCAGATTCCAAGTGCCAGAATCTTTATCTTGGACTTTCTGAGTCCAGAACTGTAAGAAATAAATTCCTGTTCTTTATAAATTACTTGTTCTGTGGTATTCTGTTTTAGTGGTACAAATAGATTAAGACAGAAAGTGCAATGGTGGGAAAAGATATATAACTCAGGGGCTAGAGATATGGCTCATTGGTTAAGGGCACTGGCTGCTCTTGCAGAAGACCTGGATTTGATTCCCAGCACCCACATGGTAGCTAATAGCCATATGTAATCTGGTTCTAGGGGATCCAACGCCCTCTTTTGATTTCTGCTGGCATTGCATGACACTGTGCACTTACATACATGGAAGCAATATACTCATACACACAAAAACAATGAATAAAAATTTAAAAAGATGCATAATGTAAACGACAAAAATAGATCTTGCAAGGTAATGTAGAAAAAAGTAAGAAACCCTATGAAAGAAAACTAGGGTATGTTGTAACGATACTCATTTCATCAGGAAGAAGTAAGAATTCCAAATGTGGATACTGTATAAAGCAAAAAATTGGCAGAACTGAAATATAACAAAGACTAATTAATTAAAAAGACAATTCAAATTCTTGACTAGATTTTGACATACTTTTTCTCTAGTAACTGTTTTAGAAATAAGACCAATCTCAAAATAAGAAGAAAGGATAAAGACACAAAAACTTGTTTCTAGGGCTTAGGAGGGACAAGGACAGGGTCCTTCCCAACTCACATCATGAAACCAGCAGTTTTCATATCAACACTTGACAAGGATATAAAAGAAGAATTACGGGTCAATCTCACTCATAAACATAGATGCAGACCATTTAATCAAACTGTTATCAAATCAAGTAATGCATAAACTTGATTACATGTCATGACTAAGCTGTCTGAGTTGAGGAATATAAGCTAATGAGGGTGTTATCATAGCAAGTCTGTAAAACAGCCACTGTTATTCATAACTGTAACAGATTGAGAAAAGAAAAATCAGAGACTCACAGCACTTCTTAAAACTGTATTATATGTTAATTATATAAAGTAGAAAACGATGACTAGAAAGGAACTTTCTTAACTCTGATGAGACTAATTTTTAGAAACGCCACATCCTAATGACACAGCACTCTCTGGTCAATATCATCATAGTCGATCCCATCAATCTTGTGTTCCATAGAGAGACTAGTGAAGACTAGGACAGATAAACAAACTGGGATTAAAACAAAACAAAACAACAACAACAAGAAACCCAAAGCAAAATCCTTCATTTACAGGTGACAGTTGTGTTTCTGCATACATTTTGAAAACTGCTTGTGACAGTTTACAGTACAGTTGGACTTTTGATGCTAATTGTACTGATTCCATAAATCAATCTGAAAAAAAAAAAAGCCAGCAGCTTTATACTACTAAATGTTCCAATCATTTTGGTAGAAGAGAATTGTTTCCCAGTCATGCTGACTCAAGGGAGAATGTTTTCTCCCTCTACTGATTTTGCTTATGCCGTATTACCCTTGTTAATTCTTACTTTGTATATTTTGAGGACGCGATTTTAGCATTAAAAAAGTGTATATAATTTTCATGTGAATTAAGTTTATGATTTTGAAATATTCATTTCTAATCTTAATAATAATGATTGCTAATAGCATATTTTATCTCATATTGATCTAGCTTGATCAATTTTCTTTTGATTAGTGTTTGGGAAGTACATTTTCTTATCAAATTGTCCTGTAATTTTGTTTTCAATGTCTCCTATAATAGCACAGTGCTATTTTTCTTTATCTAGTTTGCTCTCATTTTCCTAACAAGGGAAGTATTTGTATGTAATATAATTACTATTGTATTTGAGTTGAAATCGATCATTTTTAAGTGTATTTTTTTTGCTTACTTATTCGACATTCCCAGTTCTTTCCTTTTTTGGCTTGTGTTTGTTGCATTGTATTTTATCAGGCTATTTTCCCTGGATAATAAAGCAGAAATCCTACCCTATTTTATCATTCCAATACTGTTTACCATAGATTTTAATGTTTAAAATTAAAAATACTTTACTCTTTTCTATAATAATATAAGGGCCTTGTAATCCTTAACATAACTTAGTTACAACATAACTTATAGTTCACTGAATTATGCTTTAGTTCTCTATATACATAAGGCTCAGGGCAGCATTATTGTCCTATAAATTCTAGTTGTCTTGATTTCCTTTCCTGGCTTCTTCCCTGACCTTCCATTCAGATTCAGTTTCCTTCCATTGTGAAGGAAGACGGAGCACCCCTTGACTTGTACTTTGGTGCAATATGCTTGTCCCACATCGTACTAGGTTGTGTTTGTTTCAGTAAGCGTTTATTCACAGGACATTTTTGCCAGGCTGGAAGCTGTCCTTCACTCGTCTGGAGAGTCTATTCACCTCCCTTTCAATGGAGTTAGTGGCCGAATTTGCTGTGGTTCATTTCTAGGTGATCCACCTTGTACTTCCTTCTCATTTCATTTCTTAGGAAATTTTGTTCTGATGTACATATGTACATGTAGTTTTGCTTGGATTTTTCCTGCTCTGGATTGAAAAAATCTCTATAAACTGTGCCTTCCTATCTGTTTCCCACTCTTCTTCTTCCTGCCTACTAACTCTACCTTTATGCATATGTTAGAATCTTATACTACACCCTTTATATTGCACACTCTCTCAACTTTTTCTACCTTATTTTTACTTTAAGAGTCAGATCAAGCATTTCTTGCTGATGCATCATCATGGTACATTCTTGGTCTTTGGTCTTATCATTGTTACTTGTGGCCCCAACATAAAATTGGAGCATTTCACCACTGTCTTCACCCTTGGTGAGCTCCATTTCTACCCTCTTAATCCTTAGACTCTCTTTATGACACCCTGCAGCAGTAACAAATGTCCCCAGGGGAAAAGCATGCTGAGTGAAGGTTTCACTTCTGAGCCCCCTTCCTCAGTGGTGGTCCCACATTTGTTCAGGTGTTTGGGTGACTTCATCAGACTCCTCTGTCACCCAGATCTTCCGAGTGAGCAGTGTTCCATAGAGAGATTGAGCAGTGGAAAAGCAGTCGTCCACCATTCTCCAAAGAGTTCCATTATGTTGGATTTTTGTTTGTTTGTTTGTTTTTTATCTTTTTGAAGCAGGGTCTCCCCGTAGCCCCAGCTGTCCTGGAACTCACTATGTAGACCAGGTTGGCCTTGAACTCACAGAGAGCCGCCTGCCTCTGCCTCCCAAGTGCTGGGACTACAGGCGTGTGCCATCACACCTGGCTCATTACGTCGGATTTTTAGGATATCAAAGACAAAAAGAAAACTCTAAAATTCAGATAGAATAGACAACAGAAGAATAAACTACAAATCAGATTTACATTTTAACAGCAACAGGATGCAGGAAGAAAGCTTCTAAAATATTGAGGATGCAGTAATTTTATGTTGACTCAAACTGCAATTCAAATTCAAGAGCATGATAAAATGAGTATTACACATAAAAGCTTCAAAGACTTTCTAAACGGGTGTTCATCTGATAATTAATTCTGAGTAAAATCATTAAGTGAGAGAGACCAACAAAGCGACAGTCAGAGATATGTGTGATTTAAATGTTATTAGCTGCCTTGGTAATTATTTTTGTAGTTTTAAATAAGATTGTGGCCAAGAGAAGGAATTGCAGTCTTGTTAGCCAAGGTTATAGTTCCCAGCGAAGGTAGATCAAGGATGTGAGAAATATACCAAAGTGCAAAATGCTGTTTCTATTAGGGGATGGGTGCAGGTATCAATTTAGAGAAATATTTAAGGCTATTAAAAATTAAACACTATAGTAGTAAAATGTGTTAATTATAGCTGTAATTTAAATAATTATAAATGTCCTAAAATTATTAATTAAAAAGACATAAAGTGATCAACTGGCTAAAAGTGAAATTCAATTTTTCCCCAAATTGACAAACACATTATACATAAGCATACAAAGATTGAAAGTAAAAATACAGAACACACATCTCAAGAGATGTATGTGCTTTATGAATATCAGAAAATGCCTTTATTAGTAGGACTTGAATTTACTGAGGAATATTTACTTCTTTTGGTTGATAATGGCAAATTTGCATATGTATGTTCCTAAAGACACATGATTAAAATATAAGAAAAATCGTTTCTCAAGTCATTTCCCAAAAGTCATAATTCTAAGAAAAATCATTCCCCTCAAATAGAAGTTTATAACATATATTTCCACTTATTGATTAAGTCAATTTTTTTTCTACCACCCCTTCCAAGGCTCAGGGACTTTTGCAAAAGAGGTTGTTGGAAAGAATGTAAGAGTGAGAGGAAGGGGTAGAGTGTTAACTGGAAGTGTCCTCTGACCAGTATGTGGCCAGCTATAGTCATATCTCCTTCCCATGTTCATCAAGGAGTCAAAGGGGAGTCAGTTACCCCTCCCACCCAATCAATTGACCTTAGCTGCATGTGGGGGGAGGGGCTAAGGATATTAAAGCCAAGAATGCCAGGAGGCACCTCTCTCACCGTTTTCTGCAGCTGTAGGAAGTCACAGCATCTATATTCGAGTGTGTACTTTCCAGTGCAGCCATAAATGGGGGGTGCCCACTCCTCCCCCACCCTATGCTCTGTTTAAAAAAAAGAAAATAATAGTTGTTTGGTCAGATGAAAAGGATCTGACTAAACTGCAAGTGGATGGACTTTCACTGGGAATGTCTGAGGACACTGACTTGACACAGGGGATCTTAACACTCAGGACAGAATATATGGGTTCCAGTGAGGGGGAATGGGAGGGTGCTGGTGGGGACAAGGCTATAAAGATGATTTAGATTGTTTGAGATACTCTGTATGAAATACAAGAAAAATTAATAAAAACAAACTTTCAAAATTCAGAGTTAAATAGCTTGACTCAAGTAGATACATGTATAGTGTTCTCTATCAAATAATTAAATACTACCATCCTTCTCCAGCAAACATGCAACATTTACAATCGTTGATTGTGTATTAGGCCAAAGAGAACATATCAATAAATTTCAAGAATAGGTACTATAGAAACCATGATATTTATGGTCACATAACAATTACATTGGAAGTTACTGATATTAAAATGAATTGATAATGTCCACACATTTGAAAACTATACTTCGCAGTAAATAATGTATGAACTATTGAAAAGTATTTTAAATAGAAATTCATAATGATATAAAGCTGAAGCATGATGGGAAACCACAATTAAAAAGTGTGATAGAACATGTATACTTTGCTATATTTATATGCTGTTATAGAAGAGAAATGACTGTTAAAATTAGTCCTTTGGTAAAGTACTTAAAACACAAAGAGTAAACTCAGAGAAACAGATTAACATAACACATGGTTATTGATTGATTACATATAAATCAATATCAAAGACTAAGATATGTCTTCATTAAAGAAAAAATTAATCAGATAGGTAAGCTCTGACAAAATTAATGAACAGAAACAAAAGACAAAAGCAAGCAATATGATGAGTGGGAAGGGTACCATCTAAAGGGAGAGATTAAGCATAGGAACAGTAAATCTATGTTGTGTGACTTTTCATGGGAGACATGATCAAACGTCTTTTTATTCTGGGTAGTTAGCATACCAATGGCAAACCAACTGAAATTTGTCTACCTAAGTCTGGCTTAGTGAACCAATGAGTTTATTGGTGTTATTTTCAGGAATATGGGTGAGAGGTTACTTGTAGGAACATGCATGACTCAAAGGCAGTTGCATCACTGAAAGCCCACCCCAGCATAGGGGACAGCTCAGGAAAGTTGCATCACTCAAACTCACTACACACACAACTTAGAGGCAGCCTGGCTAGCCAGTTGGCTGGAGAGTCTTCTTTGGGAAAGGCCCGGTGAATCTTTTACATTTCAGGAGTTTCCTTAGACTTAAAACTTACATTTACTTTCTGGTCTTGTATGTTTCATGTACTTCCTGAGCCTTAATATTTCTTTTCTATCCAGAAGGACATGTTTCAGTTTGGAGAAAATAACTGCACAGTGTATGTCAACAATGTTGAAAACAGAATGGATACCCTGGCACAGGCAACTAGTCATGATGTTGAATTAGGGGGTTGGTGAGATGGCTCAGTGGTTAAGAATACTTGCTGTTCTTCTAGAGGACCTGGGTTTGATTTCCAGCACCCATATGGCACCTAACAACCTACCACGACTCCAGTTCTAGGGGATCCAGCACCCTCTTCTGGCCTCAGTGGGTATTGCATGCATGTGGTGCACTTATATACCCACAGGCAAAACACTCATACACATAAAATTAAAATAAGTAAAATATTTTTAAAAGATGAATTATTTTACATCTATTAAATTATTTGAGGTGATAATTCACCCGAAACAAAAACAAAATGGGACATGAAGATATTGCTTTAAAGTATTTTGTTGGGCAAATTCCCAAACATATCAAGAAAGATTTCTTTTCTTTTTTTTTTTTTTTTAATTTTTTTTGGTCTTTTTGAGACAGGGTCTCCATAGCCCCAGCTGTCCTGGAATTCATTACATAGACCAGGCTGGCCTTGAACTCACAGAGATCTGTCTTCCTCTGCCTCCCAAGTGCTTGGATTAAAAGCGTGTGCCACCATGCCCAGCCCAAGAAAGACTTTTATCACAATTTTATGTATACTGTTTTTGGTAATAGAAAATAAAAGTATTTTCCAGCACCTCAGAGGAGGCCAATTATAATGAAGTATCAAAGCTAAAATGAGACATTATGTAGAAAGAATATTGTAAAGGCCTATTTCACTCAAGAATACAGCTACAAAATATTCTCAAATCAAATTAAAAACTGCATATAACAAATAATATACAATGCTTGATAAGTGTTGAAGTTAGATATGATACAAAGTTTAACATTAGAAAAATCCAAAAATTTAATTCACCACTTAAAAGAGTAAAATAGAACACTCAAAAGCTAATTTAAAAGTCTTTGTTATAAGTCAAAAGTCAGTCATCAAACTCCTATTAAATTTGAAAAGAAAAAATTAAATCTAAGAAATTATCTACTTAATAAAATTCCTAACAGAAACTAGAAGTATTCTCTTTAAATTCATCAATAAGACAAGGTTGTTTACTTCATTACTTTTAACACTGTATTAGAGTTCTTAGATAACACAAGAAAATAAAAATAGAGTTAGTATAGGAAAAGAGGAAACAAACATGTCATTTGTTTTCAGATTATTTTTATATGAAAAAATATAGACGCTTCTACAATTGTTAGAAAGCATAGAAAGCAAAGTTTGGAGACTGGTAACCAAAAATCAGCTGTATTTCTATATGGCAGCACCAACAATTAAAATATAATTGAAGGGAAATATAACTTATGATAGCCAGTTAATGTTGAATACATTGAAATGTAAGACTGTTGTAATGGAAATCGTTAATGGTGTTACGCGATTTAAGATAAGATGTAAACCAGGGTATAATGGCCAATACATTTAATCCAGTGCTCCAGAGATGGGTGATGTCTATGAGTTTGAGAGGCCAGTCTGATCTACAAAGAGAGTTCCATGTCAGCCAAAGTTACATAAAAAGCCAAAAAAAAAAAGAAAAAAAAAGAAAACCAACTCTCCCTGTACCAATAGTCATCAGTTGCCATAGTTCCTCACCTAAGGCTGCGGCTTCTTGTTCACTTCCTACCTTCTATGCTGGGTTTTTGTCTGGTTTTTAGTTTGCCTAAGTCTTGTGCATGCTGTCACCATTGCTGTAAGTTCATATGAGCAAATTTCCAGCTGTCTGGAAAACCTTTCCCTATGGTCATCCACCACCCCTGGGTCTTACAGTCTTTCTAGCCCCTTTTCCATAATGACAATAAGCCTTGTGTGACAGTTTGATGTAGGAGTCCTATCCAGGGACACACATTCCACAGTCTCTTATTCTCTACATTTTGACCAATTATGACTTGATATAGGTGTCCTACCCAGGCAAAAACACTCTGCAGTCTCTTATTCTCTGCACTTTGGCCAGTTGCTTTTCTGAGTTAATCACCATCTGTTGCATAAGGAAGTTTCGATGGTGAGAGTTGAGAGAGATGCATTAATATTCTTTCTGCTCACTGTTACATCTTGTTCTCTGAGCCTTACACATAGAGGTTGCATTGCATATGTGTCACTTAGGGCTGGGCATCTCGCACATGCTTTTTCTCTGTGTTTGATCAGTTGTGGAACTCTGTAATAGTCTCCATCTGTAGCAAAAAGAAGCTTTTTTGATGTGTGATGAGAGGTACAATTGTCTGTAAACACAAGGACACATATCTAGAGTAAAGTAAGAAATTATGTTGGCCTAGTGATGTGACAAAAGTAGGTTTTTCTCTAGGAACTATGACCTCTCAATGTATTTGGCTTTGTTTGCAGTATTACACAACAGTTACCTCCTGTTGAGCAGTCTTTAAATCCAGTTAAACAGATGCTGATTATTTTCAAGATAGGAGTGTCACTACTGCACCAGTAGAGATAGTTTGCTGGCCAGGTTGACTATACTCCAGTGGATGGACTCACACCAAGGGACATTTGGAGATACAAATATGGCTCAATCAGCCTTAAAATATATGAGAGAAGGCATGAACTCCAGTGGGGGGCTATGGGGAGGAGTGAGAATAGGGGAGAGGGTCTAACTATGATCAGAATGTATTGTTTGAAATTTACAAAAATTCAATAAAAAATAAAAATTTTAAAAAGAAAAAAGGTAAGGTGCAACTGACAAATGAGTAAGGATCACAGACATCATTTCACATAAAATGCTCTGTGCATGTAAAAAGTGTTGCTCAATAGCATTAGTGAAAAAAAGTTCATATTTCAGCTACATAGACAGAATGTTTTTCCCAGTGGAAGCAGCACAAAACATCAACCTGTGTGTCCACAGAATCTCTTTTGTATTGCTGGTAGAAATATAAATGGTACATCACTTCAGAAAAACAGTGTGGAACTATGCTAACATAAAAGTTTCACAATCTATGGAACTAGGAACAACTACACTTTTAATATATAAATATAAAATATTTTAAATATACAATGACATGTATAGGAATATTCTTAGAGCAACTTAACAATTGCAAAATCTGAAAAGTGGCTATGACTAGTAGAGGAGATAGTTTTGTATTTATAAGGTAGAATAATTATACATGGTTTGAAAAAAGGTGAATGTTACCAACAGATCCATTAGCAATGTACTAATAAAAAAAGCTTTAAAAGGTAAAGCACAATATTCTTTAAATACATAAAAATAAACTTTTAAAAGAAGAAGATAAAGAAACAAGAAAAATTTTGGAAAACAAAGAATGATGGATGAAGAATTCAGGATATGGTCACAATATTTGGGGAACACTCAAGGATGGATTGAGCATCACAGGAATAAGTGCAGATTACTCACAAGCTGAGAGTCTATATTTTAGATGTTCATGTTTTAACTCATTAAATTAATAAATCCTAACTCCCTAATTAAATTAGAGCAGGCCATGCATGGATCAACAATTTTATGAATCAAGGATGATGATTAATGCTATTTTGTACATGTGAAGCCCAATGGGGGAAATAGATGCTATTCAAAAGATCAAAAGGTTAGTCATTATTTACTCAGGAGGGAAATCAGTAAAAGTTATCCATAAGAGGTCAAATAGTAAATATTATGGGCCATATACAATCTCTGCTATATGTTTCTTTTTTCCATTTTTCTGGACAACTATTTTAAAATGTCAAGCCCAATCTTAGTCTCTGAGCCATATGAAAAGAGGCTGCAAACTATATTTAATCCATGTGTTATAGTTTGCCTGTCTGGATTCAACATGTTAGTCGTGATCACAGACTACATTTACTACTATATAAACATGACCAACGTTTAAAGGTTAGTTTTCATCTGTATGCAGAATCTTCATGCTAGAGCTCAGTCAAGACATATAAGTGGTATAAAATCTTAATCCATCTTCCTCATTCTTTATTATATTTGGCTTATTCTAAGCTAATTTGTCTCAATAAACTTTCAGATTACTAGGTACTGCTGAATAGTTAAAACCTATGCATCCGGTCAGATGTGGTGGCGCATGCCTTTAATCCCAGCACTTGGGAGGCAGAGGCACATGAATCTCTGTGAGTTCGAGGCTAGCCTGGTCTACATAGTGAGTTCCAGGACAGCTGGGGCTATAGGGAGACACTATCTCAAAAAAAAAAAAAAAAAAAAAAAAGCCTATGCAACTGTCTTTTATATTTATAGAAGGATAATGTACGTATTGTATATTTAACAAATAGAAATTATCCAAGTAACTAAACCCAAACAAGCACTGTCACCTGAAATAAAAAATACTAGAAGCATACAATGTTATATTTAAGATAGCTGAGTTTCTTCAGTTAAATATTTTGTTTCCTTCATTTAATTAAATAAGTGCATGTACTTTAAGCACAGGAGGATTATCTCGAATTAAAAAACAGCACAATTTTTATTAAGGTAGATATCAATCTACTGGAAAATATTAAGAATCAGCCACAGCTCTCATATTCTTAGTGCTAACTGCCAACTATCCAACCAGGAAAAAAAAAAATGTAGCCCTTAATGTTAGTATGATTGAAATTCTCATTGAGGAGTAGCAAGCCATTAGGGAGCTGAGAAGCAATAAATTCTGTCCGGGGACACTTGTTGCATTAAAAATGAACCCCAGCTCCTGCCCTCAGGCCTCTCTTGGGGTAAGTCTATCGCGCAGCCCTTTGTGCCTTGACTCAGCCACCCGCGTTCACCCTTACATCTCCCCCGCTGTTCTCTACTCCTAGTTTGGGCCCTGTGCCATTCCTAGTCTTGGGGCCCCAGACACCTGGGGAGCCAGTGCTGCTTCCTGATCCTTTTCACGCAGACCAGCTTGGTGCCTTCCTTGGGCCCCAGGAGCACTGCTTCTGGACCTGGCCCCACCCTCACATCTCTATGCTTCCCTGGACATGCACCACCAGCTAACTCTCCTGGACTGCTCTCCTATTCTCAGGCCTCTTGGGGTGGGTCTATCGCGCAGGCCTCCGCGCCTTGACTCCCCGCCCCCAGCCACATTCACCCTTCCATCGCCCCCGCTGTTCTCTGCTCCTAGTTTAGGCCCTGTGCCATTCCTAGTCTTGGGGCCCCAGACACCTGGGGAGCCAGTGCTGCTTCCTGATCCTTTTCACGCAGACCAGCTTGGTGCCTTCCTTGAGCCCCAGGAGCACTGCTTCTGGACCTGGCCCCACCCTCACCTCTCTCTGCTTCCCTGGACCTGCACCACCGGGTGGCTCTCCTGGCTTGCCCTCCTACCCTCAGGCCACTCTTGGGGTGGGTCTATCGCAGAGCCCTATGCGCCTTGACTCCCCCGACCTCATTCGCCCTTCCATCTCCCCCGCTGTTCTCTACTCCTAGTTTGGGCCCTGTGCCATTCCTAGTCTTGGGGCCCCAGACACCTGGGGAACCAATACTGCTTCCTGATCCTTTTCACCCAGACCAAATTAGTGCCTTCCTTGGGCCCCAGGAGCACTGCTTCTGGACCTACCCCCGCCATCACCTCTCTCCGGTTCCCTGGACCTGCACCACAGGCTAACTCCTAGCCTGCTCTCCTACCCTCAGGCCTCACTTGGGGTAAGTCTATCGCGGAACCCTCCATGACTTGACTCCCCCGGCCTCATTCACCCTTCCATCTCCCCCGCTGTTCTCTACTCCTAGTTTGGGCCCTGAACCATTCCTAGTCTTGGGTCCCCAGACACCTGGAACCAATACTGCTTCCTGATCTTTTTCACCCAGGCCAACTTGGTGCCTTCCTTGGGCCCCAGGAGCACTGCTTCTGGACCTGGCCCCACCCTCACCTCCCTCTACTTCCCTGGTCCTGCAACACATGCCAGCCTCTTTCTGGGGCTGACAGCCTCTTTCTGGGGCTCCGAGGCTTACCTTTCTTCTCCCTGATCCTTTGCATCCAGTACAACTCAGCTACTCAATCCACTCCCTGGGAAATCATGGGGCTTCTTCCCACCCCATTTGCCTTTGCATCCCTGTGAGGCATGGCCACAGCCAGGACCTCAGGTCAGTCCAACACCCAAGTTCCTGAGGCCAAAATCATTCTTAGAAGATTCCAGACCTAAGGAGAAAGTCTGAAAA
>NW_008357993.1:2239330-2240006 GCF_000622305.1 Nannospalax galili | reverse complement strand
CAAAAACTCCTAGAAATTATTAACATGTTCAGTAGAGTGGCAGGTTACAAAATTAACCTACAAAAGTCTGTAGCCTTTCTATATACCAATAACAAGCAATCAGAGAAAGATCACATGGAAACACTCCCCTTCACAATAGCTGCAAAAAAATAAATAAATAAAAATAAAATATGTCGGAATAAACTGGACCAAAGACATTAAAGAACTAAACAATGAAAATATTAAATCGTTAAAGAAAGAGACTGAGGAAGACATCAGAAGATGGAAGGACCGCCCATGATCATGGATTAGAAGAATTAATATTGTGAAAATGACATTTCTACCAAAAGTCATTTATACACTCACTGCAATGCCAATCAAAATCTCCATGACATTTTTCACAGAATTGGAAAAAACCATCCTAAGATTCATATGGAAGCAAAACAGACCTCTGATAGCCAAAACAACCCTGAGAACTAAGAGCAATGCTGGGGGGATTACTAGACCAGATTTTAAGCTCTATTACAGAGCTATAGTCATAAAAACAATACGATACTGGCACAAAAATAGACCCATAGATTAATGGAACAAAACTGAAGACCCAAATATGAGTACATGCAACTTCAGCCACCTGATATTTGTCAAAGGGGCCAAGAATATTCACTGGAGGAAAGACAGCATGTTCAGCAAATGGTGC
>NW_008357993.1:2236271-2236838 GCF_000622305.1 Nannospalax galili | reverse complement strand
CCCCAATTCTATCCAAAGGAATACTGACAAGGGATTGCCGTAGATGAGGAATAGCTGATCCTCCTGGAACAGGGATCTCTGGCTGACTAGATTTACCAGAAGTGAAGATAGGGGGAATAGATGGGGGTGCTGACAGCACAGTGGACAGTGGCAGAGATGGCAGAGTATGGAGGCTCTAGTGGGAAAGGGAGGCTGTCTCTCTGACGAGTTTACATTCATGCTTAAATGCCAAGGAACTCAGAAAGTAAGCGACTGTGACCAGTAATAGTCATATATATAGAGATTAGAAATGCATGTGAAAATGTCTCAATGTTAATTGACTTAAATTGAATTTTTCTGTATGAAACTGTGTATTTTAACAATGAAGTCGAGATTTTTTTAAAGGTTAAAATCTCATTTAATTTTATGTCTTATAGGGTTTATACTGATTACAATATTATATAACTGTAATAATTCAACTCTAAACCTTAAAATTTACAGCCAATTTTGAAAGAGATGCGTCTTAGCTCAGAAAGTTGTTATCAAATATGTCAATGCTGTTGTAATGAAATGCTTCTTCTAAGTATG
>NW_008357993.1:2233533-2236178 GCF_000622305.1 Nannospalax galili | reverse complement strand
TGTGTTTTCCTTTTCAACCACAAAAATCAAGAAAAAATAAATATTTATTACTTTGTTATCCTAAATTAAATTCTCAAAATACAGTTCAATAAATGATTTTTCATATATACATACATACATACACACACACATACATGTTACACACCTATTTGTATGTTTTGAGGAATACTTGCGAAGATAAATTCAATAGCTATGCCACTGCTGAACAGGAACCTAAACCAGTATCATGATATTTGGATTCTGCTTTTATAAAGATCTAAGGAAAACACAGTAATAAAGTAGATATTTGAAAAATAAAACAAAACAAAACAAAAAATGACCCCCAATGTTGACCCTGAAATTAAATCACATTGAAAATTGATTGAGAAAAAATTTGTTGGAATACTTATAGAATATTTATTCATGATTGTATAGTTACTAAAAAATTACAGACTATTTCAATTATTATTCTATCTTTAAAATATCAGTTCTCCAGAAACACTAAAGAATGAGTAGAGGGGCACTCGTGTCAAACTCAGTGATGTGAGGAACATCCTTGGCCAGTGGTGGGTCTCTGTGCCTTGCTTCTAATCCCCAGTGTTCATCTGTGGAATACAGTCATCTAAGGAACAAAAATCGCTCTGGGCATTCTGGAAGGAAGCATGGTTACCTGAAATGACCTTACCAACCTGGCCAAGCATGCAAATTGGGGGAGTAAACAGGAGGTAGCCAAGGGGGTATTTGGTACAAGAAAGAATGCAATGGTGGATCCTTGTCCTTTGCTTGAGTTGTGACCTATAAGACTAGGCAAAGATTGGTGGCAAGGTTGGATTACTAAAGAGACTTTCAGCTATTCATCAGAAACTGAAATGAGTCATACTTCAGGATGTTAAAGGAACTCAAGTGACTTGAAATTATTAACTTAGAGGAAGTGTTAAAGTGGCATAGGTTATAAAGTGTCCTATTTGTCTCTTATTGCTTGTGTCTGAAATATAGGAAGCTCTAAAAAGAAAAAAAACTATGTAGCTTTGTAGACAGAAGAGAAGGGAAGGAAGTGTGCTGTTTGAAAGGTTCCTTAAAATTCCCTCAAGCTAATTAAAGCAAGGGAATTCAAAATAAAGATCACTTTTGGAAGTGAAATGAGGAGGCAAGTCTGGAAGTGTCACCTGGGCAGAGGCAGCAGTGAATGTGTATGTAGCTGGAAGTGTCACAGCCTCCCTAAACAAATGCAGACAATTTGTAGTTGTAAGGATCTGGTGACTCTTCTGTGTTGATGTTATTCATTATGTAAGCAGTAATTGTCATTGAGATCAGACTAGAAAGTGCTGTCTCAATAGAGTACCTAGGACTCCCTTTTGAAGCTGATATAGCAAATAGTGACCAAATGTATAACTCAATATATTTAAAATTTAAATGTTTATAGAGTCTTTGGTTGTCAAGTTTTTTGGGAGGTGGAAAATGAAGTTGAACCTGTCAACATATTATACTATTTCTGTTTTTTATGCAAAAAGTCAATGTTAGTATAGTTATGTAATTTTAAAAAACTGAAATCCTTGCTAGTGGACTTGTTACTTGACATTATTAAACTTAAAAAGCATGATGTTAATTAACATAGCTGATAAGTTCAGAGAAAAGTAGTCTTTTGTCTTAAAAAGCATGAATCCCATGATTATTGCCAAAACAGGCATACTTTTAAAGTTGAAGCACAGAAAAGTACACAGCTGATGAACTTATAGCTCCATAAATATTCTCAAACTGAATAAAATACCTATAACAAATAACAATAAAAAACAACTCAGTGCTATTAACACTCCCAGGAGACCCTTAGATGTCCTCTTGTGTAGTCGTTATCCATTCTTCCTTTAAGATAACCACTATCATGACTTCTAATTCCACACAGTATTTTTCCTTCATTAATGTTACAGAAATGAAATCATAAACTGTGCTTGCATCTTCTGTTTATTATATTTATGAGCTTCTCCCACATTGCATCGTGTGTTTGGTTTCTTCTTATCATTGGGTAGTAATCCATTATATGCTCTTCTAGCTTGCTTTTTGTTATGATAAATACCATTACCAAAAGCAGCTTGAGGAGTAAAGGGTTTATTTGGCTTATACTTCCAGGTCACATTAAGTCAGGGCAGTAACTTAAGTAGGAACTGAATCAGAAACCACAGAGGAACACTGCTTACTGGCTTGTTCCCTGACTCACACTCAGCTAGTGTTTTACAACCCAGGTCTAACTGCCTAGGCCTGGTACTGCCCACAGTGGGCTGGGAATTCTCACATCAATCATTAATGAAGACAGTCTCTTACAGACATAGCTACAGGTCAATCTGATCTAGGCAAACCTCCAATTGAGATTCCCTCAACTGACTCTGGGTTGTTTCAAGTTGACAGCTGAAGTTAACTAGAACATTCCACCCCTTGTCAACTTGATGCACAAACACATCACTTTAGTCAATAATCATTTTTTTCTCCAATTTTTCATATTAATATTTAATATAAAATACAATCCAACTTTTAAAAGTCCCACAGTCTAAAAATTTAGTGCTTTAAAAGTTAAATTTAAATGTTAATTTAAAAAATTAAAAGTCCTTTCATTGTAGGTTCCTGTAAAATAAAAATTGAGTCTCATACTAAAATATTTTAAAAGGGAAGAACCA
>NW_008357993.1:2215937-2233505 GCF_000622305.1 Nannospalax galili | reverse complement strand
CACACACACACACACACATACACACACACACACACACACATATATATATATTAAAGAAAACCCCTAAATTTATCAGTGTAAATCAAATCTTACAGCTCAGTGGAACTCACTCAGCATTTTCTAGGCTCCAAAAGACTTGTAAGTCCCATTTCTCTGGCTCTGCCATTAGTAGCACATATAGCTCATCTCAGAGACTGTGGTTAGCTGTACTGGAGTAGACTCTACACCAGCTTCTGTTCTTGGACGTGCCATAGTCCTAGGATCACCAATATCCTGACATCTCCACTACAACTGAGGCTCCACCTTCACCAATGGCCTCTTCTGGTCACTCTTTAGGGACTCTGACTCTACCACACAGTGTCAGGCCTCAGCTGATCTCCATGATTCCCTCAGTTTTGCATTTATTATGCCTTCAAAACCAGTAAAACGTGAGAAGCTCTTACACATTGCCATGTTTGGTTGTCAGTTTTTGATGCAGGCTTGGACCCTCTGACTCCAGCTTCTGTGTATTGGATCTGAGAAAATAATTCCCAGTAAACTTTGCCTCATTAATGCTGATATTTTAATAATCACAACTGATTCTTCAGCCCCAGCTGACAGCATCTATTGTCTCGGTAAACTACACAGAAGGTTTTTTTTCAGTGGTGCCAAATTCTTGTTAATCTTAACTAAGCACAGATTCTTAATCCAAAATATCACACAAATGGCCTTGATAGAATTTTTACTTCCCTCTGAATCTTCACGTCAGGCCCCCATTGTCTTCATTTCTTTGAATATTTTCGTCTTCCAATTTCAAGCTTTCACAGAACTTGAACACTCAATAGGTTTTCCAGCTCAAAGTTCCAAACATTTCCACAATCCCCTCCTATAAGTCACATGGTTTCCAGGAATCTGAAACTTAGAGAAACTGATACTTATCATGCTAATAGGGCATCTGGCCCACTAGATTGTAATAGGATACTAGTCTGCCATGCTAATAAGGGATCCCATATGCTGTGTTATGATTGGACTATTACCCCTATATAAGCCCATACTTTCCTGCAATAAAGCAGATCTGTGTCACTGAACCTGGTCTTCTGCATCTGAATGCAGTGACGCTGGCGCAGACTCCTCACCAGCCCTGGAGTCTGCACCAGACGACTGATCAGAGGAACTGAGGGAGCAGGAGAGAGACCATAGCCGGAGGAGAGCAGCCACAGCCGGCGACCACAGCTGGCACCCAAACATGGGGCTGGGACCCCCTCCCCACAGAGCTGTAACACTCTGAGCTCTAACACCTTGGGCTCCCGATGCCCCCTTTCTCAGTGCTCTTCCTGTGGTTGCTCACTGCTTTCGTTTTGTTCTGCTTTTTCTTCTGGCTCATGATCTTCAGTTGGGCATGCCGCTCCTGTTTCCTTGAATGGTTCCTGAGTCCCTTTGGGTACGTCTTGCAGGGTGAATGACCTCCATTATGGGGTCATCCACCTGCTGCCGGCCCATGCACTGCTGCACTGGTTCCTCTCTTCAGGAGTAGGTGTATTAGATAACAGAAAAGTAAGTAAATAAGGTTTTATATGAAGTACTAGCTCTTGCCCCCTGGTTTACGGATTCTTGTTGCTGGGATCCTGAACAATGGGCTTACATTTTATTCTTGGCCCAGCATAGAGAAGTCAGGGAGGGATGCCGACAGTCTGGGCTGTTCTACCCCATTGTGACAGCATTCTGGCCTCCCTTCGGGGGATTCCCCCTGAAGGCCCTGAACAGATCTCCTATTAAAGGAGAGAGATGAGCAAATACAACAACAGGATGCTGGGAATGGCCTGCCCCAGGCATTTCCAGTTAAAACAAAACTAATGGATTCTTGTTCTGATGAAACAATGACTGCTAATGATGATATAAAAAAATGAGGAATTGGATTTGAGAACTCCCTTGATGAAAAACAGGAAGATAAAACTGCTTCTGCTCCATCATTACTGGGTGGTGGCTACCCTCCTCCATCTTATACTGGCTTTAAGGAAGTTTCCCCCCAGTCCATCTAACCCTCCCTCCCGGAGGAGGGCTGGAAGCCCCTCCTACCTAGGCCCCTCTTCTATGATACAATAGAAGATTTTCCACAGTTCTTCCCAGTTACTGTCAATCAGGGACAACAGAACCCCAATGTCTGGAATCCATATTCTCATGATACCTTAAGGAAGCTGTTTAAGGCAGCAGTTGAGGATGGTATTCACTCCCCCTTGTTTGGTCAGTTATTAGATACAATCTGTCATTCAGTCAATACCCCTATGATTGGCAGAATATCGCCCATGCCTGCTTACAGGGAGGTGATTTCCTTTTATGGAAAGCTGCTTACCAAGATGAATGTGAACAACAGGCAGAGCACAATAGAAATGCCAACATCCAAAACATTGGAATTGATGTGCTAGTAGGATATGGCAATTTTGAGACCCCCCCCCAAGCTCAGGCACAGGCACCTCCCCACTACTTTGAACAAGTACGGCTTTGCGTACTTCGTGCTTTTCAAAGTATGTCGACTTGCGGTGATACCAAATTAACCAAATTGATACAAAAACCGGATGAGTCTTTCTCTGATTTTGTTGTGAGAAGCCAACAAAGTATAAATAGAAAGATCAGTCATCAGGGAACTGCTGATGCCTTGCTCAAGGATCTTGTATATGAAGGCTGCTCTACAGAGTGTAGCCTTGCCATAGGACCCATTAGACATAAGGATGTCTCTGAATGGATTCTGGCCTGCCGAGATATGGGGACCACTTGCTGAGGCACTGGCTGCTCATCAGCCTCACGCTGAGATGGACCAAGGCAAATGTTAGGCCTGCAGGGGACAGAGCCATTGGTCATGTAACTGTCCTAATAAGATTATGAAAGAGGCCAAAAGGAGCCATGTTCCCTCTTCAAAATGCCAGAGATGCCACAAAGGCTTTCATTGGGCAAGAGAATGCAAGTCTAAAGTGGATGCAGATGGTAAACCCATACAAAAGGTGTCTTTAAACAGGCAACGGGGCACCTCTCAGCCTCCCCCCAAAGAGAGGAAGTAAGGGAACACACCCTCCACATACAATGGATGATACCTATTGATTTGCATAAGCCTAGGATGCAACTTTCCCTAGATGGCCATAAGTTTAAAGGCCCAGTTGATACAGAGGCTGATATTACTGTAATCAGACAAGAAGAAGCACTGTCTCATTGGCACTGCAAACCTGGACCCCTTATACAAAGAGTTGGGGGTTTACAGAACACCCAACAGGTCCAACGTCCAGTAATCTGGACTGATCAGAGCGGCAACACAGGAGCTGTTAGACCGCTCTTAGCTGTGGGGCTTCCTGATGTGGAAGCTGTTTTAACTACAGATGACAAAGCCTTTTATGATGACCACATTGTAGACCAGCAGTTAGGTAATGCCCCCCACCCTCACCTCCAATTCTAACGGCCACTGCTCCACTGCCCATCCAACGTCCAGTAATCTGGACTGATCAGAGCGGCAACACAGGAGCTGTTAGACCGCTCTTAGCTGTGGGGCTTCCTGATGTGGAAGCTGTTTTAACTACAGATGACAAAGCCTTTTATGATGACCACATTGTAGACCAGCAGTTAGGTAATGCCCCCCACCCTCACCTCCAATTCTAACGGCCACTGCTCCACTGCCCAAGCCGCTCCCCATCAAACTAACATGGGACACTAAAGCTCCCATATGGGTGGAGCAGTGGCCTCTTCCTTTGCATAAATTAACTCACTTGATCTCTTTGGTCCAGGAACAATTATCCTTGGGTCATATCAAGCCCTCCCTTAGTCCTCACAATTCTCCCATTTTTGTAATACAAAAGAAATCAGGAAAACGGAGACATTTACATGATTTAAGGGCCATTAATGAGCATATAAAGCCTTTATGGACCCTTCAACTGGGACTGCCTCACCCTACTGCTATTCCCAAAGAATGTGAAATTATTATAATAGATATTAAGGACTGTTTCTTCTATATTCCTCTTCATGATAATGATGATAAGCCCTATTTTGCCTTCACTATACCTGCCACTAACCATAACCTTCCAGTTCAATGCTATCAATGGAAGGTTTTGCCTCAGGGCATGAAAAACAGTCCTACTATCTGCCAATATTATGTGGCCCATGATTGCAGACCTTTGCTGACTGAGATTTATATTTTACATTATATGGATGACATTCTTATCACCCATAAAGATCCTAAGATCTTACAGGGGTATTTTCAAAAACTCAAAACAAACTTCCAGGCATTAGGTCTTACTGTTGCAGAAGATAAAATACAGTTACATGCCCCTTATACTTTTTTGGGGCCACTCTATTCAAGATGTCATCTGGCCCATAGCTCCTGTTCTTACCTTACCAGATGAAGTTACCCTTTCAGAGGTGCAGATCCTCTGGGGCAACATTGATTGGATATGGGGCTTCTTACCCATGTCCACAGAAGAGCTTACACCAGTCTTTGACCTCTTGCGGGGTACTGATATGGTCTCCATTCCCCTCAAGGTCTCTCCAGAGGCACAACGTGTTGTCACAACGACCAATTCTCACCTGTCCCAAGCATTTGTAAATAGGATACAGCCAAAGTTGCCCATCCAAGCACTAGTTATTCCTACTAAAAACATCCCTTTGGGAGCACTCTGGCAGACCCAGGGCCCCCTGATATGGGTCCACTCTTCATGGAGTCAACTTCGCAAAGTCAGCGCGGCTATTGAGGCATGGGCTATGCTAGCCCTTAAACTTGTCCACACCTCCCGCCTTCTGTATGGCCATGAACCTGAATCGTTGGTTCTTCCCCTTCCACTTCACATGCTCCAGTCATTGGTCCTTGACAACCCTGACTTCCAAACTCTCCTACTAGTCTATCAGGGGAAATATGACAATCATTATCCTAAACATAAACTCCTTCAAGTAATAAGACAGCTTCCCCTGTCCCTATTTCTGCAGGCATTCCCAAAGTGTAATCCTCTTCCTAAGGCTCCCCTAATCTTTACTGATTCTAGTAAACAGAAATCTGGTTATGTAATTTACCAGGAAGGACAACTCTCTTCACATAAGGTTTTCCCTTTCCAGGGATCTGTACAGCTGAGAGAGCTCTCAGCCATGTTTCAGGTCTTTCACAATCTCCCTAAAACTCCCTGTAATATTTTTTTTCTGACAGTGCTTATGTAGTTCAGACTCTACGACATCTGGCCTTTGCAGCTTTCCAGCCCCGCGGTAATTGCACAGAAGCAATAGCTAAACCAAAGATTATTTGAGAAGCACTCTGCCCCTTGGTATATTCAACACTTGTGGTCTCATACCAATCTCCTGGAGCTTCTGGAAGAGGGCAATGCCACCATTGACAAACTGGTCCTGAGTACCACCCTAGACGCTACTATATTTCAACAAGCTAGAGACTTACACACCTGTTTTCATCTTTCTCCCCAAGCTATACATAGGCTTCTACCCACTCTACCAATTCAGAGCTGCAAGCATTTGGTCTGTGCCTGCTCCTCTTGTGCCCCTCTTCTACATCTGGGACCATTACAACTCATCGGAACTCTCCCTTGAGGCCTTGGCCCCAAGAAGATATGACAAACGGATGTCACGCATTTTTCTCCTTTTGGCAAGCTCAAGTATATCCATCATATTATTGACACTTATACCAATGTCCATTTTGCATTGGCCTGTATAGGGGCCTGAGGTAGAAGGCAGAGGGCAAAAAGGCCAAAAGAAGCAGTTTGACTAGCTTCAAAAGACCAATGGTGGGCCCCCACCAACTCCTGTATCTCATCTCAACACCTGGACCTGCTATGAGGAAAAGAAACCACACCCTGCTGGGGAGAGGAGATTCCCACCCCTGGCCTCTCCATGTGGGCAGAGGGAGATAGGAATTGAAAACTTAACTGATCAGGGAAACAAAAAATTAAATTGCTAATTGGGACTTATAACTATGACCAATCATGTCTCGGGGGAGGACAGGGGGCA
The DNA here is from genome assembly GCF_000622305.1 of Nannospalax galili. Classification (NCBI taxonomy): domain Eukaryota; kingdom Metazoa; phylum Chordata; class Mammalia; order Rodentia; family Spalacidae; genus Nannospalax; species Nannospalax galili. Next base: position 2,227,544 of record NW_008357993.1, on the reverse strand, counting down.
AAACACCCAATACTCACAAATGTATATAAACACCTGCCTGCTGTTTAATAAATGAGATCCTGCAAGACAGACTCCCTGCCTCCCTGGTGGTGCCTCAGGAACAGAGGGTTGGGACGGCAGCTCGCTTACCTCTCCTCAGCCCCCATCACATTGCTTGCGGGGAAGGACCCTGCAACTGGTGTCCCGTGTGAGGCACGGAAGGAGTATCAGCTGAGGCCAAGCGGTCTTTCAGGGTGAGGCCCTTAGTATTGGTAACATTGCTTCTAAAAAGCATGAACTGGCTCTGAAGGTGTTGCATTATATGCTTAAGAGCAGAGGGCTAGACATCTTGGACTCTGTAGCCAAACAGGTCTGGGAAACTGTAACTCTTCTCACCCCTTGGACTCCCACAGCTAACTTACTCTCGGCAGAGACGTGGGAAAGGGTGGAGGACTTGGCTAGAAAAAGAGAACTGCAGTCTAGAATTGAACCTCCTTTGGGATTCTACCCCACTGTGCTGGCCCTTAAGGGCTGCTTTGGGGGATCTGTCCCCACTCAAGAAGGGGGGATGGGGGATGATACCCTCCCTCTACATGAGGGGGAGAAGGATTGGACTTGGTTTGACTAGGGAAAGAGACAGGCTGGGTCACGAGAGGATCAGCTGGAGGCTGTGGCAGCCGACTTTCAAGCCAAGCTGTCCCTGGAGGTGGAGGGGAGTGAGCAGAGAAGGCAGGCCACCCAAAAGGAGCACACTGCAATTGCCAAGGTATGTGGAAGTTGTTGGGGACCCCTGCTGCTTGGGTCACAGTCTCTCCATGTCTGGATAGCCATGAGCTGGCTCGGCGCATAATGGAGAGACTCCCCTTTTCAGCGGGGCGCCTCCTACTCTCTTCCTGACTCACCTTTAAAGTGGCCGCCACAGATACATGACCTCTGGCATAGAAACTACCAGATTTGTTATAATCAGGCACTGTCTGACAGCATAGAAGCCCACCACCTCATGTAAATAAAGCATCCTAGGAGCACCTATCAGCTGAGGCTTTTGCTACTGCCTCCGCACTATAAATCTTCTAGTTTTCACCCTAATAAATGGAGCTGTATCACTGAGATCATCCGACTGAGCTGATTTGTGTCTCCCTGCGCCTGTGACCAGCCTGTGATTCAGTCCCCCCGGAGGAGCTGTTCCCCGTCAACATTCACTCCCAAAGATTCTGCATTTGCCATTCCTGCGCTCCCCTCCCCCGTGCTTGTGGGACAGTGGCCAACGTCCTGTGGGCACAGTGAGAGCATTCCACAGCTAGCCTGAGCCCCCTGCAGATCGGCGCAGCCCACCCAGCAGCTTGCAGTGATCCGCAGAGTCGCCAGCGCCTGGCAGCCTGCCTCGGTGCAAAACCTGCACTCCCCGGTGCACAACCCACCCAGCAGCTTGCGGCCCCCTGCAGAGTCTGCACTCGCCAGCACTCTCCGGGGACCCGCCGATCCTCAGAGCCTGCACTCCCAACCTTGGAGAGCCAGACACCAGCCCAGCAGCGCGAAACCCAACCCGACACACACAACAACAGCTGGCACCCAAACGTGTGGCTCCTGGAACGCACAGAATTCGTGAGTATCCCTCCCATCAGAAGGGCATCAGCAATCCCTTTCTCCTATCAGGAGTGGAGCGTCCGCCCAATCAGGGGGACATCGTGAGCATCTCTCCCACCAGGAGAGCATCAAAAATCTCTTTTTCTTTCATCTCCCATCAGGAGATCACCCTTTCTCCTATCATGAGTGGAGCGTCTGCCCAAACGGGGACATAATTCGTGAGTATCCCTCCCATCAGAAGGGCATCAGCAATCCCTTTCTCCTATCAGGAGTGGAGCGTCCGCCCAATCAGGGGGACATCGTGAGCATCTCTCCCACCAGGAGAGCATCAAAAATCTCTTTTTCTTTCATCTCCCATCAGGAGATCACCCTTTCTCCTATCATGAGTGGAGCGTCTGCCCAAACGGGGACATAATGAGTATCTCTCCCACCAGGAGAGCATCAAAAATCTCTTTTTCCTTCGTCTCCCATCAGGAGATTAAAAGGAGGCTTTCTGATCAGGGCTACCCCCCTGATGTTAGCCAAAGGCTCTTAGTCCTCTGAACGGACCCCCAACTGCCCACCCGGGTGTAGACAAAGACCCCCATCTGTACATCTTTCTAATGCAAAAACCGGCCATTCAATGACCAGTTAATTGCTTTTAGAGCCAGTTGCCGGATCTCTTAAATTTGTGGACAGGCTTGCGCTGGGGACCAGGTGGAATCGCCCGAGGCTTTTGATCCCCTAGGAGGCATGTTCCCCTAGGAATTGCTGTTTCACCCCCTTTCCTTTTCTATCTTAAACAACACCCCTAGAAACAAAAAATCCACAAAGTTCTAAGGGATTGTCACACAAGCATTGAATTCAACTTCTAAGATAACAAACTTCCTTATCTGTTTTGTTATCTCTCCCCCCCAGGGCACTCAGGCTCAAGCTAAACCAGTTAGGTGAGAATTTAAATTAACTAGCCCCTGCAGAGCACTTAAAAATTCAAGGTGGCTTGCGCCATACAAACAAACAAACAAATTTTCTTCTGTAAACCTTCTCTTGGGGAAGGGGCTCATCAGAGGACCACCCCATCTCTCTCTCTTTGCTTTATCTCGGTTATAGCCTTCGCGAGGGTCTGGATAAGGTTTGCAGGCAACTGAAGCCTCTTGGTCAGGGCAACTCCCTGATATTGGCTGAAGGCCCCCTGCCCTCTTTCCAGACCCTGAGAGCCTGACTGGGTGTAGGCAGTAACCTTTACAACTATCATAAAAATCTGGTAACGCAGCAACCAGTTAAAAGTCACAAGGACGGTTGCCAGTCCCTTAAATCTGCGGCTAGGCTTATGTTCCTCAGAATGTATCAATCCCCTGGTGGCAGAGTGCCTCAGGAACATTGAACGCCACTGACCACACTTCTTTTCTATAATGGGAAATTCAGCATCACGCAAAAAAAACCCTCCAAATTCGCTCCCTTAGAGCCCTACTTCAATCAAGAGGACTTAAGATTTCCCAAAAGGAAAGCTCAAAATTTTGGAATGAAGTATTTCAATTTGCACCCTGGATCCTGTCAGCAGACATTTCTGATCCAGAGGTTTGGACTAACATTGCATATCTGGCTCGTAAAAACGAAATCCAGGAAAGACACAATTTCCCCCTTTCCTTTCTCCCCATAATAGCAGCCATCCAACAATGCTTAGGAAACCCACCTAAGATCAAGGAAAGCTTACAAGCACCAGAAAATAATAAAAGGGAGGGTTCTAACAATACAAAAGACCCTAAAGATTGCCCAGTAGCAGATTCAAAAGCCCCCAAAATAAAATTTGACCAAGTCAGACAAAACCCACCCATCAACAAAAATAACTCTTACCCCCCTCTTACTGATTTAACAAGCCCAGATGTTAACGCCCAGACTTCAAAAACTCCCAAAGATCCTCAGGTAAATCCCCCTCCCCCTTCACCTTGGCTGCCACCACCTGTGGCTACGTCCCAGCCACAGCCTACAGCCATAGAACAGCTGTGTAATCTCAGGGATAATGGGAGTTGCCAGTGATAATGGGAGTTGCCTGCCTCAAAGCCTCCAGACACAATGGCCTCAGGACCCAAAAACCCCACCGGTAGAGGTTTTTCCTGTTAACTTACAAATAACAAGGCAATGCCCACTGGCTTGGTACCCGCTCCCAGCAGCAGAATTAAAAGAATTATGCCAAGCTGTCAGGGAGGATGGAATCCATGCTCCATGGACAAAATCTATACTACAAACATTTAATACTAACCTGCTAACCCCCCAGGACTGGAGAGATATCTGTAGATCTACCCTCCCCAGTCCATTATTTGTACGATGGGAGGCTTTATTTAGAGATGAATGCCTGATGCAGGCTAAAAGAAATGACACTCATAATCAACAGCTAAGACCACAGCAGGGACAGGATCCACCACCTGGATTCATAGATTGGAACTTTGACGAGCTTTTTGGGCAGGGCAACTTTTCCACAGGAATCCAGCAGGCTGTGATTCCTGCTGGCTGTTTTGAGCAGGTCCGCTTATGTGCACTACAGGCCTGGGACTGCCTAACCCCCTTGTCCACCAGGCCTGGAGAGACTTCTTCATTAACTTTCCTAAAACAAAAAACAGTCTTCCCAGAAGAAGCTATCCTTCCGTCAACATTCACTCGGGAAGCTTCTATGTTCGCCATTCCTGCGCTCCCCTCCCCCGCGCTTGTGGGATGGTGGCCAATGTCCCGTGGGCACAGTGAGAGCGTTCCACAGCTAGCCTGAGCCCCTTGCAGATCGGCGCAGCCCACCCGGCAGCTTGCAGCAATCCACAGAGTCGCCAGCGCCTGGCAGCCTGCCTTGTCACAAAACCTGCACTCCCCGGTGCACAACCCGCCCAGCAGCTTGCAGCCCCCTGCAGAGTCTGCACTCACCAGCGCTCGCTGGGGACCCTCTGATCCGCAGAGCCTGCATTCCCAGCCGCGGAGAGCCAGAGACCTGCCCAGCAGCGCGAAACCCAACCCAACACACACAACAACAGAAGTATCCCCAGCTGGGGCACCACGGCCCTCCCAATCTCAATGCCAGGCCTTCCCTGTTAATTTGGTGCCAGGACCAGGGAGGCCCAGGGTCTGGTACCCCTGGGAGGCCAAGGATCTCAAGGAATTGAGGGCGGCTGTAGCACAGGATGGCTCTAACTCGCCCTGGGTCAGTACTCTATTGGAGGGTTTAGCTCACCAGCCCTGTGTGCCCAGAGACTGGTATGACCTGACCAGAGCAGTTCTTTCAGGAGCCCTTTTTGTTAAATGGCAAGCACTATTTAAAGAGGAGTGCTGGATTACAGCAGAGCAAAACCAAATAGCCAACCCCCCAATCCCTTTTACGTATGGGCAGCTGTCAGGTACCTCTGATGGCCACTCTACTGGGGAGCAGCAAGCGGTCCTCCCTCCCTTATACAGAAAGCAAGTGAAGGCCGCTGGCTTGTCAGCATGGAGGAAGCTTAATGAGGGCCCGATGGAGGACCCCATAGTAGGATTGAGGCAAAGGCCCTCCAAGCCACTTCCTGAATTCATAGATAGGGTGCAGAACAGCTTGATAAGAAAATTGCCTCCCAGCCCTTTGCGAGACGAATTTTTAAGAGTTATGGTGTGGGACGGCATGAATCAGGATCACTGGGCAGCTTTCTCCGGGCTTAGAAATAACTCCATGAGTCGGTGGATTATAGCCTCCCTGGATGTAGGAACCCAATCTCATGAGATTCACAGGCTGACTAGTGCGCTACAGGCGCAAACTGCTTCATTGGTGGAAGCCATGACGCAGACCCTTGCAGCTACCCAGGTGGTGAGGCAAAGAGAAGGGAGAGGGGGGAAATGTTTTAACTGTGGGAAGAGAGGGCACTTTAAATGACAGTGCCCTGAGGAAAAGGGACAAACCCTAAAACAGAGGGATCAGATAGATGCCAGGTGAAAAAAACCCTGCCCTCACTGCAGAAAGGGATATCATTGGAGAAGGGATGGCAGATCTAAGTTTGATGTAACTGGAAAACCTTTTAACTAGTTCCGGGGCTGCCTCTAGCCCCGTAATCCAAAGGAGGACCTGAGATGGAAATAACTTGAACCAACTGGACGGTTCCCATCTATGAATGTCTCAGGCCAAAAATGAGCATTTTCATAGGGGGAAAAAGATTTCACTGCCTCATTGATACTGGGGCAGATTGCAGCATACTTAGAAAGGAAGAAGTACCTAATGCATGGCCCCTCAAGCCCGGCCCACAAGTTTTGGGCATGGGCGGGCTTGCTAGAGCCGAGGAGGTGCAGGGACTGCTGGAATGGAGGGACACAGATGGATCTAGAGGTGAGATCCAGCCCCTGGTGGTGCCTGGGTTGCAGTCCAATTTGCTTGGCCAGGACCTCCTAGGCCAAATGGATGCTTTTCTGACCACAGATAATAGGGCATTTTATGAAGACCTCTTAGCACAGGAAGAGTTCAACAGACACCCAAAAGGATTATAGGAGATTAAAGAGCAAGAATTCTCAAACTTTTGTAATTATCGCGGAGAGCCCGATAAGGTCCCCCAGGTTCACCCCCAATTCTAAGGGCCACTGCTGCTCAGGTTCCAGCTATCCAATGATCCCCGGGGGAGCCGGTATGGGTGGAGCAGTGGCCACTATCTGAAACAAAGTTACAGGCCTTAAAAGAAATTGTGCAGGAACAATTGCAGCTGGGCCACATCCCGCCTTCTGTAAGTCCATGGAATACCCCCATTCTTGTTACTAAAAAGGCCCCTGGCAAATGGAGAATGCTACAGGATTTGCATAAAATCAATACTAGAATGACCCTAGTGGGCACGACCCTAGTGGGCACACCCCTAAGGGGGCTGACTTGGATCCCTGCAATTCCCTCAGATTTGTTTCTTATAGACATTAAGGATTGTTTTTTCTCTACCCCTCTACAACACCAGGATTGTGAAAAGTTTGCTTTCTCTGTACCTTTCACTAACTTTAAAAGGCCTGATGAAAGGTATGAATGGACTTTTTTACCCCAAGGTATGGCCAATAGTCCAGCATTCTGACAAAGCTATGTAAAGACCCTTTTGGAGCCTGCCTTCTTACTCCCTCATGCCATTGTATATATTTACATGGATGATATCATCTTGGGAGCCCTGAGCCCCCAACAATTAAGACAACTATATGGGGTTACTCAAAAATGTCTACAGACAGGCGGGCTCCATGTATCCACTGCTAAAGTACAGCCTATTGCCCCCTTTGAAATCCTGGGAACCATGCTTTCTTTGGAGGCAGTAAGTCCTTTAAAACCACAATTGGCTGTCAAGCCTCCCGTTACCCTGATGGAGCTTCAGAAATTATTAGGAGAAATTAATTGGCTGAGAGCCTGGATACCTATTTCCACTGAGACATGAACACCACTGTTTCAATTGCTAGTAGGAAAACAACCTTCAGAACTAATTTACTTGGCCCCTCAACACCTGCATATCTTACATAAAGTCCAGGATGCCCTGGACCGGGCCCAACTCGCCAGATACACACCTAATAAAGATCTTGAGTTGTGGGTACTCCCTGGTGAGACTTTGATGATGTCCGTCCTTATGCAGGATGGAAAGTCCCTTCAATGGGTACATGCCTCTCTAGGAGGCATGCTACGGGTTTACACACCCATGGATCAATTAGCTGACTTAATTGTAAAGGGGTGTGACTTGGCCTTAAGACATTATGGCATAGACCCTCTTAAAATTGTCCTCCCTTATTGACTTAGGAATTTTGAATGGCTCTGCAGAAACAACCAACTGGCCATAGCCTTGGAAGGGTTCCTGGGAAATTTGGACTATAATTATGGCCCTCATAAGTGGGTAGCCTCCTTTTGCACCCTCTCCTGGGACACCCCCTGGCTCTTTGTTAGGGAGCCATTAATAAAAGCCTGTAACGTTTCCACTGATGGGGGCAAGTTTGGAGCCACAGTGATGGTATACCCAGGGGCACATGAAAAACCAAAAAGATATGTCCATATTTGTGATGGCTCAGCCCAATTCAAGGAACTCATGGCCATTGCTTTAGCATTAACAAAGATACATGAGCCCATGAATTTATTTTCTGATAGCCTGTATGTAGTCAACCTTCTTCCAGGACTATTGGGTTCTCACATCTGACTGGATGATAACCCCATTACTCCCTTAATGATTCAGACTCGCATGCTGCTTAAAGAAAGAAAAGCCCATATCTTCCTACAACACCTTAGGGGACACCAAGGATTGCCTGGACTTCTATCCCAGGGCAATGCTGAGGCAGACAAGATGGCATCCACCCAAATTATGACAATCAGGCTCAGGGATTACATGACCTCACACATGTAAATTGGCAGGGGCTCCATGAGAGAGTCCCTCAGGTTCCCATCAAGGACCTAAAGAAAATCATACAAATCTGTAAATCCTGTCAGCCCTTTCTACAGGTGCCACCTCTGCAACAGCCAGGTGTAAACCCCAGGGGACTCAAACCTAATTCTCTATGGCAAACAGATGTCATGCATTATGCTCCTTTTGGAAAACTTAAATGTACTTTTGTATCTATTGATACATCTTCACATGCCTGCTAGGCCACTGCCCATGCAGGGGAAAAGTCTAAACATGCTCAATCTCACTTTCTCCAATGTTTTGCTACATTGGGACTTCCCCAAAAAATCAAAACTGATAATGGCCCATGTTTTGTAAGTAAGAGTTTACAGGAATTTTTCCTGCTTTGGAATATCCAACATACTACAGGGATTCCTTACAATCCCCAAGGCCAAGCCATTATAGAATACAACCACCAAAACCTTAAAATTCAATTACAAAAACAAAAAGGGAGAGTAAGCCCCCATCAGCAGTTGGGGCTAGCACTTTTCACGATTAATATTTTAACTTTGACCAAAGACCAACCCCTCTCGAAATTTCAACAGCACTGGGGACAATTGGACCCAAGACCCCAGGTAAAAGTCAGGTGGAAGGACGCATTAATGTGACAATGGCGGGGACCTGACCCACTCCTAACTATGGGCAGAGGATTTGGGTGCGTCTTCCCCGTGGATGAGCCTCAGCCCATCTGGGTGCCTGCAAGAAATCTAAAAATGTAGAGATAACCCTATCCCAAGGATATCAAGCCTTTGAGGAAACTCCTTATGTCTTACAAAATGGAATATTTTGGATGGAAATCTTTTGCTGCTGTGCTTGCCGCTGCTGCCCTGGCCATTGTCATCTTCCTTATCACCATCGTTGTTCAAGATCTGATAGCTGAGCTACAGAGGGGACCATAGAAGGACAACAAGAGGGTGACAATCATGATGCCCCTTCTCCTGCTGGCTATTGGCCAGATAAAGGCCGAGGACCTTTGGGCCTTGGTCCCTTCCCCACCTATTCTCTTACACTTATCCATTTCTTCCCCTGCCTACCCCATCTTATATTCAACTAATAATACCCTTGGCTTTCCACCATGGATCCTGTCCTATCATGGGAACCAATCAATGGGTCATGGTCCCTAGGGGATTCCCTATGCTTTACTACCAATAATGCATCATCATGCATTGGGCTGTTCAACTTGACAATTCGAGATTATGTTGGTGATGAGACCTTGGGCTCTTTGCTTACCCTCCAAGGCCTTTCCCCTACCTTTAACAAAAGTGATGAAGCTTCAGTCCTCACAGCGATGAGGGCCCAGGGAGAGAGGGGGATGCCTCTGCCTCCACTCTGCCCAACAGTAATGAGACCACCTTTCCCCAGTTGCCCACGCACACGTTCCCTTGTGCCCTTTCTCCTCACCCTTCCCATATCTTGGCAAGACTGTCACCTCGGCCCAATCATGCCACTCCTTTCTGCCACCTTAATCGGTCCCCTCCCAACCATCCCCTGGCATCCTGGAGACAACTGGTAGAGGTCAAGCCTTGTGGCCTGTAGTTTGCCTCTTCCCATTGGGCAACTATTTTAGGCCACTGGGATCTCTGTGGTCCTACTGCTTGTATGGACATGAGACCTTTGCTTGCTCAACAGGGCCTCGTGCTTCAAAATGGCACTTATCAAAATCATAATTGTAACAATAAAAATTCTTTCAGTCTACAGGTCAGCTCCTCCCTCCACTGGCCCCCTACACCCATGTGTGTGAGGCCTCCTTTTTCCCTGTTATTGGCCAATGTTACTGCCAACCCACAAACCTTGTTTGATTGTTCTGAGGCCAACACCACCTGTGTCCTGGCGGCTTGCTGGAATTATCCTGCACACATTGTCCTCTTTATGCATGAGCCTGGGGCCCTTTGGGTTCCAGTTACCAATGCAAAGCATTTCCACTCTGTGACTCTGATAGAATGGACTGCCATGGTGCAGGCCCCTTGGGTAAAACAAGATTTTGGAATCACAGCTGCAATTATCACTGCTATCACCCTAGCATTGGGGAGAGCAGCCACAGCTGTTGTGGCCTTGACTCAAACCAACACCATGGTGGAAACATTAAATACGTTGGTCTCTAAGACCGTTTCATCCCTTCACACGCAATCACTCATTAATCAACACTTTCATCAAGCGATTATGACTTTACAACAGCAAATTGACCTCCTAAGTGAAGAGTTGGCATTTACCAAGGACTTGGCACTGCTAGCCTGTGACCCCCAGTATAAGTCACTCTGCCTTAACCCCTACAGGGTCCAAAACCTCCCTGAGTCATGTCTACAGCTCTCTAAATATATTCATGGTCACTGGAGTCATCAATTCCTTAATTATTCCATATTGCTGACCAATCAAATTATTGCCTTAAATTATACCAGGGCCCCGGTTCTCTCGATGGACTCCTCCTTCTTCAGCAAGGTATGGGAGCACATTAAGGGGTTCCTGGACCCATCTTGGTTACTTTCTTGTGGAGCCATGTTTTTAATGCTTGTGATAGCTTTTGTTCTCCTCAGATGTCTCTGCTCAGTCATCAAGAAACAACGACAGACGAAGAAAATCTTGATCCAGCTTGCCCTGGCCACTCAGTCACCCTCAGCCCTCTCCCCCAAACAAGTCCAGGCCTAGATGCTGGAATTGGCCTGAGGGCTCTGGCTGTTTTGCCCCATTAAAGAAAGATAGACCCCTATCAATTATATGTGACTATTCCCAATGATGGGCAACACTCTCCCAGACCGATGACCTAAGACAGGGACCATGAGGGCAATCATGGATACCCAAGGATGGGCAACTTTGGACCCTGAGGGGAGGTGACCTAAGACAGGGGAGTCACAATGAAAGGGGATGGGGGCGGTAGTACCCCATCCCTGGGGCTATCTCTAAGGAGCCATGAGCTAAGAAAAATAAAATAAAACAGGGGGAGACGTAGGGTCTTGAGGCAGAGGGAAGAGGGCAAAAAGGCCAAAAGAAGCAGCTGGACCACCTTCAAAAGACCATTGGTGGGCCCCCACCAACTCTTCTATCTCATCTCAACACCTGGACCTGCTACGAGGAAGAGAAACTGCACCCTGCTGGGGAGAGGAGATTCCGGCCCCTGGCCTCTCCATGTGGGCAGAGGGAGATAGGAATTGAAAACTTAACTGATCAGGGAAACAAAAACCTAAAATGCTAATAGGGACTTATAAGTATGACCAATCATGTCTTGGGGGAGGATGGGGGGCAAAACACCCAATACTCACAAAAGTATATAAACACCTGCCTGCTGCTTAATAAATGAGATCCTGAAAGACAGACTCCCTGCCTCCTTGGTGGTGCCCAGGAACGGAGGGTTAGGACGGCAGAGCACTTGCCCCTCCTCAGCCCCCATCGTGCTGCTTGCGGGGAAAGGGCCCCGCAAATTATTTTACTTAATGCTAATAATATTAAATGCACTTCTAAGAATAAAATTTATAGCCCTAAGTGCCTTCATTAAAAAAAATCAGATAGAACACAAATAAATGCCTAAATACAGCAACTCAAGTATTTGGAAAAGTAGGAATAAACTGAAAACAACAGATGAGAAAAAATAATAAAAAGCAGACCAGATATCGATGAAATAGTAACAAATAAAACAATACAAAGACTCAAGCAATCTAAGAACTGATTTTCTTTGAATAGATGCATAAGATAG
>NW_008357993.1:2210621-2215057 GCF_000622305.1 Nannospalax galili | reverse complement strand
ATAGTCCATAATGCTGGGTGACCCTTGAGGTGGGGACAACAATGCCAAGGCAAAGAACCTCAACTCCCACTGGTTGGCATGGAGTTGGCCCAGCCTGCTCTCGAGAGAACTTGCCATCTTGAAGGATGGGATCCACAATAGGGACCAATCCCTTGCCTATGCTGCCACATACAGCCCTTGGACTGATATCAGTATATATTCTGAACTGTGCCTCACTCTTAAAAATGAAAAAATAGGGGGAGATGTTGTGGAAAATCTTGTGACTGATTTTGCCTTTTGCCTTACATACCTATCATGCTGGAATGCAGTGCTTCCTGTTTCTTATCAGAGAGAAAACTATGTAAGTCACATGGTTTCCAGGAATCTGAAACTTAGAGAAACTGAAACTTATCATGCTAATAGGGCATCTGGCCCTCTAGATTGTAATAGGATACTAGTCTGCCATGCTAATAAGGGATCTCATATGCTGTGTTATGATTGGACAATTACCCCTATATAAGCCCGTACTTTCCTGCAATAAAGCAGATCTGTGTCACTGAACCTGGTCTCCTGTGTCTGAATGTGGTGACACTGGAGCAGACTCCTCACAAGCCCTGGGGTCTGGACTGGACAACTGATCAGAGGAACTGAGAGAGCAGCAGAGCAACAATAGCCGGAGGAGAGCAGCTACAGCTGGCAACCACACCCTCCACCTTCTGCCAACCTAAAACAATGTGATCATGTTCTTTATAGCAACCCCACTTTGTGGGTACCAATTTCTATAGCAATCATTTTTTTCCTGTTGCTGTGATAATATACCACCCTCAAAGGCAGCTCATAGAAGAGTTTATTTTGCTTTGTAGTTCCAGAGAGCTAGAATCTGTAATGGTGGAGAAGGTGTGGCATGCTGGCAGGAGCAGGAAACTAGCTGATCATATTTCATCCATATATAGGAAATGAGGAGAGAGAACAGGAAGTGAGGTGAGATTACAAAACCCAAAAGGCAGCCTCAAGTGATATACTCTTTCAACAAGGCTGCATTCCCCCCATAAGGTTCCATGACCTTCCCAAACAGCAGCATCAACTGGGAATCAAGTGTTCAAATACATGAACCTGTGGGGAACATGTCTTATTAAACCACCACCTGTGCACACAAACTTTTTAATATAACCATTCTATTTGGATTGTTTCAAATTTGGGGTGTGACAAATGGTGTGGTTGTGAACATTATTGTGAATATCTTTTGGTGAATATATGTATGCATTTCTTTGGGCATGGAGCTGGGAGTGGGATTATTGGAGCTTGTATTATATTTCTTTTCTATCAATATTGACTACATAGTTCCAAGAGATATGCATAGGTACTCAGTTTCTCAAGGTGAATCTTCTGTAGCCATAGTATAGACCAGATAGAAATTCAATCAGAAACTCTAAGATTTGATGAATATCTTTATAAGGATCCTGCATCAGAACTTATGTGTCAAGTCAGTTATCCATTTAGGTGTGTGGAGCATAGGGCTCAACTTGAGAAACACTGGAAATCCAACAGAAGATACAAAAAAAAATGCATCTTAAATCTCAAAGCAATAGTAGTGATTCAGCTATGGTAGTCTAGTGGTCAACATCTTGGCCTATCTTGCTTTGTGTTATAGTAGTTGATCTCATTGGCCATCCACAGATGAGAGCACAAACACAATTTTTAGTGCTGGTAACTATGCTGCATTGCTGCATACACGTGTGTCAAAGACATTAATGTTCATAGCAACACTATTTAAAATAGCCCTGAACTGAAAACAACTCAGAAAGAATGGATATGTAAAAGGTGTCAATGGGTTACTACTCAGTAATAAGACTGAACAAGCCAAAGCGTGCAGAGAATTCTGCAATGTAAGTGTGATAAGTTTTACAGATGAGGAGATGAGGTTCAGAGAGAGGTTAAATAATTTGAGCCAGGCAGTAAATTACAGAGAAACAATTTTTCTTTCATTTTTGCCACATAAAATGGCAATTTATTGAAGTGTAATTTATATTTAATAAAAACATCCCTTTAAAATATGTTGTTTAATAATAATTTTTGACAAATGTATATCATTGTATAATACATGAGGTAATCAAGATATAGGGCATACCTATTATTCTAAAAAATACCCCAGCTCTCCTTTATAGTAAAATTTCTCTCCCCACTCGGAGAGTTCTCAGTTACTTCTAAACTTCATTTTCTCCTCAAAATTTGCTTCTCCTCAGATGTCCTATAAATAAAATCATGTATATGTATTTTGTTTCAGCCTTCCTTTATTTAGAATAATACATTTTTAGATGCATTAAGACAGATTACTTTTATACAGAGTAGAATTTTATTTTGTGGAGTTTGATCACTACTATTTATTATGATATAGGTTATTTTCAGTTTTGTACAGACGTGAATCTGAATAATTTGCATGTAGGCCTTTGTAAGGACATGGGTTTATGTTTTCCTAGGGTTAATACCTATGAGTAGAATTGCTGGATTATTTGCTGTTTGTATGCTAAATGTTTAAGGAATTTGGAAAGTTTTCCATTTTGTATTCCTATCAGCAATTTATTAGTTTGATCTACTTTAAATCTCTGTTAGCTCTTTGTATTGTCAATTTTTTCAATTTTTTCTTTGTCAATTTTTCAGTTTTAACTTTTTCAGTAAGTTTGTGTGTGTGTGTGTGTGTGTGTGTGTGTGTGACTTAATTTGCATTTCCCTGATATTGTTTTTTTTCCCCCCTGTGGTCTTGTTTTCAATTCTTTTCTCAAGCTTCTGTTAAAAATCTGTCTGCTTTTCTTTTAAAAATAAAAACAAAACAATGAGGGTGTGGAGAGATGGCTCAGCAGTTAAGAGCACTGATTGCTCTTGCAGAAGATCTGGGTTCAATTCCCAGCACCCAGATGGTGGCTAACAACTGCCTGTAACTCCAGTTTCAGGGGAATTTGATGCCTTCTTCTGACCTCTATGGGCATTGCATGACTTGGGTACACTTACACACATGCAGGCAATACACTCATACACATAAAATAAAAACAATAAAATATTTTTAAAAAGAAACTCAATTTTAATGTTACATTTTATTTAGAGCAATAATCCACATATCATTTAAACAAACAAGAAACATAGAAACTGCTAATGAGATGTTTGGCTTTTTTTGTTCATATTAAGTTTTATTTTCTTTCTTCCTTTTTATTTTATGTAAATGAGTGTTTGTCTGCATATATGTAAGTATACTACATTTGGGAAATATCCATGGAGGCCAGAAGAGTGTCTTGTAACTGGACTTTTTAGCCGCCCTGTGGGTGCTGGGAACTGAACCCAGTTCCTCTGCAAGAGCAAGAAGTGCTCTTAACTGCTGAGCCATCTCTTCAGCCCTCTGTCTGGTTTCCAAATAGATTGTTTTCTTTTGCGAATTTAAGACTTCTTCATATATTTTGGATATGTCTTCCATTAGCTGTATATATTTTCTATTAGACTATGCCTTATATTTCATTTGAAGAGCAGAATTTTGGTGATGTCTACTTTATCACTTTTCTTTTATGATTCATGCTATGAAATAGTGCTTAACTAAATTCAGTACATTTTCTCACTGTTCTTTGTTCTTAGAAATTTCTTAGTTTTAGGTCTTATATAAGTTAGTAATCTATTTTCAATGGATGCAGTTAGGTTCTGGGTATGTTAAAGGTAAAAGTTAAGGGTAATTCTTTTAATAAGAATGTGTGGAGGCTGGAGAGATGCCTCAGTGGTTAAGAGCACTGACTGCTCTTGTAGAGGACTTGGGTTTGGGTCCTAAAACCCACATGGTGGCTAACAACCACTTGTATCTTCATTTCCAGGGGATCTAATGCCCTCTTCTGAGCTCTGCAGACATTGTATGACACTGGTACACTTACACACATGTAGGCAATACATATTCATACACATAAAAAAAGAATGTCCAAATATTCAAACATTGTTTGTTGAATAAAGTAGCCTCCCTTGTTGAATCCTCTTGGCACCTTTGTCTAAACCTCCTGATAGTTTATAGAAAGATCAGAGCTGAGTTTTGAATTTAGAAAAAATCAACCTCACAGCCCCTGGTCTTCTACTGTATATGTAGTGGTACGTCCTTTTTACTATATAGATAGTGTTTTTGTTTTTGTTTTTTTTTAATTAGAAGAAGCATTTCATTACAACAGCATTAACCTATTCAATAACATTTTTCTGAGCTAGGGTACGTCTCTTTCAGTAAATTTTTAGGTTTAAAGTTGAATTAATACAATTGTACAATATTGAACTCAGTATAAACCCTATAAGACATAAAATTGAATGAGTTTTTAACCTTTAAAAAAGATCTCATTTCATTTTAAAATACACTGTTTCATACAGAAAAACTAATTTTTAATACAACTAACACTTAGATGTTTGCACATGTGTCTCTAATCTCTATTTATCTGATTATTATT
>NW_008357993.1:2207528-2208292 GCF_000622305.1 Nannospalax galili | reverse complement strand
AATGCCAGTTTTTCTCCATTTAGAATGATGTTGGCTGTGGGTTTGTTATATATGGCTTTAATTATGTTGAGGTGTGTTCCATCCAGTCCAATTCTTTCTAGGACTTTAAACATAAAACATGTTGAATTTTTTCAAAAGCCTTCTCTGCATCTATTGAGATGAACATGTGGTTCTTGTTGTTGAGTCCATTTATGTGATTTATGACATTTATTGACTTACGTATATTGAACCATCCCTGCATCTCTGGAATAAAGCCAGCTTGATCATGGTGGATGATCCTTTTGATGTGTGTCTGTATGTGGTTTGCAAGTATTTTATTGAGAATTTTTGCATCTATGTTCATTAGGGATATGGGTCTATAGTTTTCTTTTTTGGTTGTATCTTTACCAGGCTGTGGTATCAGATTGATGCTGGCTTCATAGAAGGAATTTGGAAGTTTTCCCTCCATTTCTATTTTTTTGAATAAATTAAGTAGTATTGGATGCAGATCTTCTTTGAATGTCTGATAGAATTCTGCTGTAATTCCATCTGGTCCTGGGATTTTTTTAGTCGGGAGGTTTTGTATTACTGTCTCAATTTCTTTTTGTGTTATGGGTATGTTTAAGCTGTTAATCTCTTCTTGGTTTAGTTTTGGTGGTTCCCATGCCTTTAGATATGCATCCATTTCTTTTAGGTTTTCGAATTTGGTAGCATATAAGGTTTTTAAAGTATTCCCTTATAATGTTCTGTATCTTTCTGGTGTCTGTTGTGATGTTTCCCCTTTC
>NW_008357993.1:2205257-2206269 GCF_000622305.1 Nannospalax galili | reverse complement strand
AAGATGGGTTTTGTTTCTTAATCATAGTCTGTAGTCTGTGTCTTTTGACTGGGGAGTTCAGTCTGTTAATGTTTAAAGTTATTAATGAAAGACGAGTATTGAATCCTCTCATTTTTTTGTTTACATTCTTGCTTTAGCTGTACTTTTACACTGTTATATCCTCGTTGGAATTCTTTCTGCAACCCCTTGGGTATAGTCATTCCTTTCTTCAGCTCTTTGTATTGCTCCCAGAACTCTCTGAAGGGCTGGTTTTGTGGACAAGAATTCCTTCAGCCTACTTATGTCATGGAAGATTTTTCTTTCCCCTTCAACTATAATAGACATTTTGGTTGGATATAGTAATCTGGGTTGGCATCTGTGGTCATTTAACACTGGGAATATTTTGGTCCAGGCTCTACTGGCTTTCATAGTTTTCATTGAATAGTCAGCTGTGATCGTAATGGATTTTCCTTCATATGTGACTTGTTGTTTCTGTTTTGCAGCTTTCAGAATTTTCTTTGCGTTTTGTGCGTGTAGTGTTTTTACTACGATGTGCTGTGGAGAGTTCCTATTCTGGTCCTTTCTGTTTGGTGTTCTGTATGCTTCTTGTATTTGTATGGGCATGTCTTTCTTTAAGTTTGGGAAATTTTCTTCCACAATTCTGTTGAAGATCTGGTCCATGCCATTGTCTTGGGATTCTTCTCCTTCCTGTATGCCTATGATTCGCAAGTTTGGTCTTTTTATAGTATCACTCAATTCCTGCATATTCCATTCTTGTGATTTCTTAAATTTTTCATAATCTTTGCTTGAGTGGTCCAGTTCGTCCTCTTTATCTTCCAGTCTTGATATTCTGTTTTCTATTTCATTCATCCTATTAGTGAGGCTTTCATCTGTCATTTCTAATTGGCTTACTGAGTGTTTCACTTCCTTCTTCATTTCAGCCTGAGTATTCTTCAATATTTCTAGCTCTTTTCTGAATTCATTCAGAAGTTTATCCCTATCTCCTTTCAGTTCTTTGATTTCTTTTTGTTTT
>NW_008357993.1:2192898-2205027 GCF_000622305.1 Nannospalax galili | reverse complement strand
TGAACTTTATGTGTCTTTGTGGTTTACTTTTTGTGTATGAAAAGCTGGTTCGTCTAAGCTTCTGGTTCTCTCTTTTGATTTTATATTGTCGTGGCTGGATTGATTTTGTCTTCAGGAGTTCTGCTGTGGCCCAATTCCAGTGTGGGTCAGAAGTTTTCAGTCTTTCTCCTTAGGTCTGGAATCTTCTAATAATGATTTTGGTCTCAGGAACTTGGGTGTTGGACTGACCTGAGATCCTGGCTGTGGCTGTGTCTCGCAGGGATACAAAGGCAAAGGGGTGGGAAGAAGCCCCATGATTTCCAAGGGAGTGGATTGAGTAGCTGGCTTGTACTGGATGCAAAGGATCAGGGAGAAGAAAGGTAAGCCTTGGAGCCCCAGAAAGACACTGTCAGCCCCAGAAAGAGCCTGGCGGGTGCTGCAGGACCATGGAAGTAAAGGGAGGTGAGTGCAGGGCCAGGTTCAGAAGCAGTGATCCTGGGGCCCAAGGAAGGCACTACGTTTGTCTGGGTTTAACAGATCAGGAAGCAGTATTGGTTCCCCAGGTGTCTGGGGACCCAAGACTAGTTATGGCGCAGGGCCCAAACTAGCAGTAGAGAACAGTGGGGGAGATGGAAGGGTGAATGAGGCAGGGGGAGTCAAGGCGTGGAGGGCTCTGCGATAGACTTACCCCAAGAGAGGCCTGAGGGTAGGAGAGCAGGCTAGGAGAGTTAGCCAGTGGTGCTGGTCCAGGGAAGCAGAGAGAGTTGATGGCGGGGCCAGGTCCAGAAGCAGTGCTCTTGGGGCCCAAGGAAGGCACCAAGCTGGTCTGGGTGAAAAGGATCAGGAAGCAGTACCGGTTCCCCAGGTGTCTGGGGCCCCAAGACTAGGGATGGCACAGGGCCGAAACTAGGAGCAGAGAACAGCGGGGGAGATGGAAGGGTGAATGTGGCCATGGGAGTCAAGGTGCAGAGGGCTGGATGATAGACCCACCCCAAGAGGCCTGAGGATAGGAGAGCAGGCCAGTAGAGTTCATAGATAGTGTTTTTACCTTACATAAGGAGATGAAGAAGGGATGAGACAATTAATCTTCCTACAAGTGGGAAGGCAAAGGCCGGACAAAGAGCTTTCATGCCAGAAAATTAGAACTTAAATCTGTTGTCTACTGAACTATCCTAACTATGAAGGTATGATATCCATTACATCTGTCACTGACTACACTGAATATCAGGTGCCCCAGATATTTCTGACAGAATTCAGATTACTTTGCTCGAATCTAGCTGTTTCATTGTGCTGTCTCTGCAAATGCAGCCACTGAAATATCATGACTACATTGAATAGAGCTCTTCCCTGCATGTGACTCTGTTCCTATAAATACGGTCTCAGAAGAGGCTTGTTTTCCCTCTTCCTTTGTGCTAAATGTAAGATTGGCACTTACTGATTTCCCACAGTATAGTTGAGACAAATCCCTAAAGTTAAGGAAACTCAAATGGAGTAATATTCACAAGCAGTGTACAGACAGGCCTAGGCTTGTCCTGGGTATCCAGAGAGCTCATTTCCTAGATTATGTCTGCATGCTTCTCTGGGACTGGAGTGGCTAGACAGTCATCACATGAATACACAAACCTTCCTACATCCAGGAGTTCAAACCACATTAACCAATTCCCTTAGAACTAAGCAAGTTTCTTTTTAGCACTGTGATAATATTTGTCCACATGTCCTTCTCAGAATGTTTGGCTGATGAGCTGGGCATAGTAGTCTACCTCTTTAATTCTAGTACTGGGGCTGGAGTGGGTTGGGGGCTGGCTGAGGCAAGCAGATTCCTGTGAGATGGAGGACAGCCTGCTCTATGTAGTGAGTTCCAGGCCAGCTGTGACTGTAGGGAGACCCTGTCTCACAAAACAAAACAAAACAAAAAACAACAAAACACTCACAATCTCCAAACAAGCTTTGTCTTATATAATTTCTAAAATCTGTGCTCTTTCATATTATTCTTGTGCAATGAAAATGTTTTAAGTAGTATAATTTTGAAATAGATAATAATGGATGTGGAAAATCACTTAAATCTGTTTGCTATCTAGTTTTGTGTAAGACAGAGACAGCTGTGTCTGAGATATTTAGGTAATGAGGGGAATTTGCCCTTACCCTGAGTAGCAGAATTGATGATACCATAGTGCTTACACGCACTCCTCTCCTATTGCAGTTCTGTCCTAAACTGAGGAGAGGCTGACTTCCTCCTCTAGTTCCCCACATCCAGCTCTTTTCTACAGCAGGAGTCTCATATTGTGAGAGGGAATGTCTTTCATCACAGAAGGTTCAAATGCCATTTCCGTTAGTCTTTTTATTGGTCTAAGTACTTCCATACTGGAAACACAATACTTAAGGGAGGAACTCATATCTTGATTTGTGTAACATAACTAATGATCATTAAATGAGTGTCAGCACTAAAAATCTTTTTTCAGACATCCTAGCAGACAGCCCGAGAAGGTGGATTCCAACCTCCATTGGTGTAGCAGCTCTGATCTCAGCAGAACACCAGAGAGTGCCAAGTTCTGGCCACCCTCTGGCCTCCCTCTGGCAGAGGGCCTGAGAAGACAGGGGACTGCCTGAGAGCACCCTGATCTTGTCTCCAGGATGAGCTTCCCCTAATTATGCCATACCCATCCTCCTACCTGGGATGTTGTGATGCCCCTATCAAGGCCCCAGGGCAGCTCTGGCTTTGGTAGGCTAAGGCTGAGATCCTAGCAGACAACCTGAGAGGGTGGACTGCCTGAGAGTACCCAGATCCTGCCTCCATGTGGTGAAGAAAGCCTGGTACCTGACTGGAACCTGAATTGGACATCTGTGGGTACTCTGGAATAGCTGATTTGAAGCCATCAGTTCCCTCCAAATTAAACCTGAGAGAACCCAAACCCTGTACCAACCAGCTTTATATAGCCAATAAAGAAAGGATTGAGGCACCCCAATAATACAAGCAGAAGCATACTTCAATTTAATTCTCACATCAGAATCATAAACAACAAAAGAAATTAACAGGCCAAAATCACAATGAAAGAATAATAAAATGGAAAGCCAAAACACTATGTGCCCACCAAACTCCACCAATCCTGTAGAAGAGTTTTACAAGGAGAACCCTCTAAAGATAACCCAGGACAATGAATTTAAAAGAACAATCATAAACAGGATCAAGGAATTCAATGAATTTAAAAAACACAAGCACAAACAAATCAAATAACTAAAAGAAGATTGCAATAAGCCTCTGAATGAATTCACTAGAGATGGAAACATTGAAGAAAACTCAGGCAGAAATGAAGAAGGAAGTGCAAAACTCAGTAAGCCAACTTGAAACAACAGGGGAAAGCCTCATCTCTAGAATGAATGAAATGGAAAACAGAATATCAACACTGAAGGATAAAGTGGAAGAATTGGTCTACTCAAGCAAAGAGTATGGAAAATTTAAAGAAACACAGGAATGGAACATGCAAGAAGTGTGGTACACCATGAAAAGACCAAATCTACGGATCATAGGAATAGAGGAAGGAAAAGAATTTCAGGTTAATGGTGTTGACCAGATCTTAAACAGGATTGTAGAAGAGAATTCCCCAAAATTAAGGAAAGACATCCCCATACAAATACAAGAAGCACATAAAACATCAAATAGACAGGATCAGAAGAGAAACTCCCCATGACATATCATAGTAAAAACACTAAATGTACAGAACAAAGAAAGAATATTGAAAGCAGCAAAAGAAAAACAAGTCACATACAAAGGAAAGCCAATCAGAATAACATTTGACTTATCAATGCAAACTGTGAAAGCCAGAATAGGCTGGACCAAGGTATTTCCAGTTTTACATGATGGTAGATGCCAGCCCAGAGTGCTTTGCCCAGCAAAAATGTCTATTTTAGTTGAGAGGGAAGAAAAATCTTCCATTACATGAAATGCCTGAAAGAATACATGTCCACAACACCAGCCCTTCAAAGAATACTTGAAGCAATACAGAGAGCAGAGAGAGAGAAACAACTAAACCCCAGGGGCAACAAAAGAAAATAAATAAAGGTATAATTGAGGAAACACAGAATTAGAGAACACAAACAGCAATTAAAATGATGACAGCCAATATACATCTTTCAATAATAACCCTAAATATCAATGGGCTGAACTCCCCAGTCAAAAGACACAGGCTAAGTAAATGGATTAGGAAACAAAATCCATCTCTTTGCTGTCTGCAAGAAACCTATTTCACCTTCAAGGACAGGTGTGGTAGAGAGGCTTGAGCCTAGGTTAAAAGTCTTAATGACAGCCATACAGAAGGCCTGAGGCAACAGCCCAACCACTGGAGTCACAGGAACACCTTGTGACAATTGCTCCCATTGGCAGCTCATGAGACCAATGCCTAGAGCTTGCCACTCCCTAATCACCACCCTTGAGAGTCCAAGCTGCAACAATTAGATATTGCAACAGCCAGGATCACTTGGTTTCCAGGAATCCAGGCTTGTACAGGGAACTGAAACCTAAGTAATCTGAAACCCATTATGCTAATAAGGCATCTGCCAGGCGATGTTGTGATAGGACACAGCCCTACCAAAGAATCTGAGTTGTAACTTCTTGATTGGACCCCTGCCCCTATATGAGCTTGTGCCCTTCTGCAATAAAGTGGATCTGTGTCACAGAACTGGGTCTCCTGTGTCTGAATGTGGCTCTGCTGACACAGTCTCCTCACCAGCCCTGGGGTCTGAGACCAGGCAGAAGTAGCAACCATCAGAGGCACCCTCGCAAATGGAGGAGTGGCACCCGTGCAACCAGAGGTGACGCCCGTGTGAGCAGAGGAGCAGCGCCTGTTTGACCGGAGGAGGCGCCCATGCGATTGCAGGCAACGCCCGTGTGATTGGAGGTGGTGCCCATGTGATCAGAGGCAGCACCAGGTGAATGGAGAGCAGCTGCAGGCAGTGCCCATGCAAGCAGAGGAGCGGCACCCAGAGACAGCACCTGACAAGCAGAAGAGCAGCTGTAGCTGGCGCCCCAGTCAAATGGAGAGCAGCTGAAGATGGCGCCCAGGGCGAATGGAGGAGCAGCCGCAGACAGGCACTACCTTAAGGTGAAAGGATGGAAAAGATTATTCTAAGCAAATGGCACTAAGAAACAAGCATGGGTTGTAGTTCTAATATCTGACATATATAGAGAGAGACTTCAAAGTAAAACTAATCAGAAGAGATAAGGAGGGTCACTTCATTCTGATCAAAGGGACAGTTAACCAAGAAGATATTACAATCCTTAACATATATGCACCAAACTATGGTGTACCCAAATTCACAAAAACAACACTACGGGACTTTAAGACACAGATTTACTCCAACTCAGTAATAGTAGGGGACTTCAATACCCCACTGTCTCCACTAGACAGGTCAATTGGACAAAAAATAAACAGAGAAATGTCTGAATTAAATGATACCATACATCAAATGGACCTAACAGACATCTTTTGAATATTCCACCCAAGCACCAAAGAATATACTTTTGACTCAGCACCCCATGGAACTTTTTCAAATATTGACTACATGCAGGGCCACAGAACAAATCCCAACAAATACAAAAAAAATAAAAATAATACCATGAATTCTATCAGACCACAATGCAAGGAAGCTCAAAATCCACACTGGAACAAAGCCCTAGTCACAACATGAACTCGTGGTGATTGAACAACACACTGCTAAACAATGAGTGGGTCAAAGGAGAAATTAAGAAAGAAATAAAAGAATTCCCGGAATTCAACGAAAAGGACAATACAACACAACACAATCTCTGGGACACTTTAAAAGCAGTCCAAAGAGGGAAGTTTATACCTCTAAGAGCCTACATTAAAAAAACTTAGAAATAGCCCAAATAAATGACTTAACACTGCAACTCAAGACCCTGGAAAGGCAAGAATGAATGAAACCCAAACTCAGCAGAAGAGAAGAAATAACAAAAGTCAGAGAAGAAATTAATGAAACAGAAATAAATAAAACAACACAAACAATCAGCGACTCTAAGAGCTGGCTCTTTGAAAAGATAAACAAGATAGACAGACCCTTTGTCCAGTTAACCAAAAGAAAGAAAGAGCAAATCCAAACGAACAAAATCAAAGATGAAAGGGGAAACATCACAACAAACACCTAAAAGATCCACACCATTATAAGGGAATATTTTAAAAACCTATATGCTACTAAATCTGAAAATGTAAAAGAAATGGATGGATATCTGAAATTGTGGGAACCACCAAAGTTAAACCAAGAAGAAATCAACAGTTTAAACAGACCCACAATGTATGAGGAAATTGAAACAGTAATACAAAGCCTCCCAACTTAAAAAAGCTCAGTCCCAGATGGATTTACAGCAGAACTCTACCAGACATTTAAAGAAGGCCTCCTACCAATACTACTTAAATTATTCAAAAAGATAGAAACAGAGAGAAAACTCCCAAATTCCTGCTATGAAGCCAGCAGCACTCTAATACCCAAACTGGGTAAAGACACAACCAAAAAAGAAAACTATAGACCCATATCCTTAATGAACACAGATGCAAAAAATCTCAACAAAATACTTGCAAACTGCACACAGACACCCATCAAAAAGATCATTCACCATGATCAATTAGGCTTTTCCCAGAGATGCAGGGCTGTTTCAATATATGCAAGTAAATAAACATCATAAATCTTATAAATGGACTGAAAGACAAAAACTACATTGGCATCTCAATAGATGCAGAAAAGGCTTTTGTCAAAATTCAGCAATTTATGTTCAAATTCCTAGAGGGAATTGGACTGGAAGGAACATACCTCAACATAATTAAAGCTGCATACAACAAATCCACAGCCAACATCATTCTAAATGGAGAAATCTGGAAGAATTCCCATTAAAATCAGGAACTAGACAAAAATGTCCACTATCTCCACTCCTTTTCAACATAGTGCTTAAAACTCTTGCTAGAGCAATCAGACAGGAGAAGAAAATTAAAGGAGTACTAATTGGAAAAGAAGAGGTCAAAATACCACTTTCTGCAGATAATATACCAAAAATTACACCAGAAAACTTCTAGAAATTATTAACACGTTCAGTAATGTGGCAGGTTATAAAATTAACCTACAAAAATCAGTAGCCTTTCTATATACCAATAACAAGCAATTGGAGAAAGAATGCAGCGAAATGCTCCCATTCACAATTGCTGAAAAAAAAGATATCTTGGAATAAATCTAACCAAAGACACCAAAGATCTCTACAGTGAAAAATTTAAACCATTAAAGAAAGAGATTGAGGAAGACACCAGAAGATGGAAGGACCTCCTATGCTCATGGATTGGAAGAATTAATATTGTTAAAATGACCATCCTACCAAAAGCAATATATAGATTCAATGCAATCCCAGTCAAAATCCCCATGAAATGCTTCACAGAATTAGAAAAAAAAACTATCCTTAAATTCATATGGAAGCACAAAGACCCTGGATAGCCAAAGCAACCTTGAGCACAAAGAGCAATGCTGGGCAGATTACTATAGCAGATCTCAAAGTATACTACAGAGCTATAGTCTTAAAAAGAGCATGGTACTGGTTTAAAAATGAACACATAGATCAATGGAACATCATTGAAAATCAAAACCTGAGCACACACAATTTCAGCCACATGATGTTTGAGAAAGGTGCCAAGAACACACAATGGAGGAAAGATAACATCTTCAACAAATGATATGGCAAAACTGGATCTTCACCTACAGAAGAATGAAACAAGATCCTTGTCTTTCACCTTCCACAAAAGTCAACTCCCCATGGATCAAAGACCTCAATGTGAAACTGGAAACCCTGAAAATACTAGAAGAAAATATTGGCAGTAATTTACAAGATATAGGTATAGGAAAAGATTTTCTAAATCAGACAGCAGTTGCTCAGGAATTAAGGTCAGGAATCACCAAGTGGGACCTCATTAAACTAAAAAGCTTCTGTACAGCAAAAGAAACAGTTAAAGAAAAGCAAAGAGAAAACCCACAGAATAGGAAAAAAACTTCACCAGTGAAACATTTGACAGGGGTTTAACACCCAGAGTATATTAAGAACTCAAAGCACAAAGAATTGAGAAACCAAATGACCCAATTAAAAGATAGGCTAAAGATCTTAAACAGAGAGTTCTCAAAGGAAGAAATAAAGATGACTAAGAAACATCTTTAAAAATGTTCAAAATAGTAATCTTGGAAATGCAAATTAAAACCACCCTAAGGTATCACCTTGACCCAATCAGACTGGCTAGGATCAAGAGAACAAATAATACCAAATGCTGGCAAGGATGTGGAGAAAGGGGAACACGCATTCACTGCTGGTGGGATTGCAAACTCCTGCAACCTCTATGGAAAACAGTGTGGAGAACTCTTAAAAAACTAAAAATGAACCTACCATATGACCTGGTTATAACACTCTTTGGCATATACCCAAAGGACTCATCCTATTGTAGAGACACTTGTACAACCATGTTTGTTGCTGCTCTTTTCACAATAGCTAAGAGATAGAAGCAACCTAAGTCCCCTTAACTGACAAGTGGTTAAAAAAAATGTGGTATATTTACACAATGGAATTCTATTCAGCAGTAAAAAAGATGAAACAATGAAATTTGCAGGTAAATGGATGGATCTAGAAACTGTTATACAAAGTGAAGTAACAAACAATGTATGTTCTCCATCATATGTGTATCCTACCACCAAATCCTTTTAAATTCCAAGTCGTTTTAATAAGATGATGCTATACATCAGTCCCTTCTGCTTGAAATAACTACCATCATCATGACTTCAGCTGAACCTGATTGCTGAACATAGTCACAATTGGGCTTGTTGATGGTTGTGCTCATTCATTAAAGCAAGACCAAGTGGAGTCATTGGACCCTCACCACATTATCCAGCCACTCTTCCCAGACAACTGTATGTAATTTGACCCTAATCTCACATGACCTTCTAGATTTGGGGAGGGCTAAAATATACAATCTGGGGAAGGCTAGGAAGAGAAGGCATGACCCAT
The DNA here is from genome assembly GCF_000622305.1 of Nannospalax galili. Lineage (NCBI taxonomy): Eukaryota > Metazoa > Chordata > Mammalia > Rodentia > Spalacidae > Nannospalax > Nannospalax galili. The sequence continues at coordinate 2,196,014 of NW_008357993.1, read as the reverse complement.
GCTTTCCACTGTGCATACCCTCAGGCCATACATAGCACCTCAGCAACCCCTCAGTTATCTCAGTAAGTAAGCTCAATAAATTCATTGGTTCCCCAGTAAAACTTTAGTCAAACATTGGCTTGGCATTAGAAACTTGAAAGGGAGTAAGCATTGCTTAGCATCCCCAGGATAAGAAGTCTCACCAAAGATGGAAAATTCATTTGTTAATGCTCTTATGTCTCTTAATTATTATTATTATTATTATTATTATTATTATTATTATTATTATTTTGGTCTTTTTGAGACAGGGTTTCCCTATAGCCCCAGCCGTCCTGGAACTCACTACGTAGACCAGGCTGGCCTTGAACTCACAGAGATCCACCTGCCTCTGCCTCCCAAGTACTGGGGTCAAAGGCACGTGCCACCAGGCCCTGCCTCATAATTGTTTTTGATAAAAGAAAATGAGAATGTAAAAGATGTTAAAAGGATATGGGAATGGAAATATTTTCCAAAATAGGAAAAAGGAGAAAGCCTAAGTAGGTGATGAAGGTCTGTTTAGGTTTGTTATGATATAAAAAGGATAAGACAAAATAATACACACATAATCCTAAAATGTCTATGGTCATAGTTCAGTCAACTAATGTAAGGAACAAAATATATATCTAGTCAAGGTTTATCTGAGAATATTTGGATATTTGGGTTTTTTCACCCAAGCCTTATTTACATAACACATAATAATTAAAAGTACCAGACTGGTGGAAGCAACCTTATTGGATGTTTAACAGCCATACTTTGAGGCCTATACTAATGTGGTCACAGGGACTTAAAGGACAGTTTTTGCCCCTTACCCTCTAAGGTCGACTAAGTTCCAAGGGACTATGGAACATCTCTCAAAATGTCCTGTAACTGTGGTGAATCACCTGTCCTCTTGTTCAGGGAGGCCATGGAGACTCCATGAGATTGGCTTGAACCTGTGTCTGGTCTACAAAGAGGAGGGTCAACTCAGAGGAAGCATCTCATTCATGCTTCCAAGTGAAGCCAGACATGGTTGAGCTGGACCTTTGCCTTATCTTCAAGTAGATGGAACTGGTAAAGAAAAAGAGCCAGGATCTCCTCCCAAGCCAAGTGACCTCTGAGGAACAGATCCTTAAGTGTAAAAAAAATTGATTTACTCAGACCAACTGTATGGTTTTAAACACCCAAAAGGAAAGTATAACCAAAGAGTAAGTCATCAGTATATTTCTTTAAGAGTTCATTAGGTTCAAGTCTGTATAAAAAGTTATACAGACAATTATTTCTCATGTTGATTTTGTTCCTAAACCAGAAAGTGCTGCTCAGATGCAAGACTTTAAATCTTGGTCTCCAATACTGTAGTGCCCACCTGTAGCTAAGGGAGACAACCAGCTATTGTTCTAAAGTGATGGATAAATTTGTTTTCTCCCCCTATCTAGAATTTTGCCTTTGAGAGGGAACTGACACTGATTCTAACCACTCCAACAGGTATCAAATTGCCTGAAAGCAAATTCTGAATCTATCACTCTAGAGTCCAGCCTTGGAAAACAAAAGGAAAATGAGGAGTAATCCAATAGAGGGATGCTTTTGGAAGCCCTTGTCAAGAAATTCCACTGGACTCTCATATGAACATTTGAGAATTTCCCTGTTCTGACTTTTTTCTAGTTCCCTGTCTAGAACTTGCAGTGCTAATTACTCTTGCCTTTACCTCCCCTTCACATCTCCTATTCACCATTCAGACCTTCTTTTCCTCTTCTAGATAAATGTTACGCAATTTGCGAGTCTTTTAGATAGACCCACTGTAGGGGTACTCGAATTGCCTCACTCTGCATCCCTGTTCAGCATGGAAGAAACCGGAGTGACCTGTGATCAATTCCCTATTGGCAATTTTGGTAACCTCTTCAGAGGATGGTGTGATAAGAATAGGAGGTAGGAATTGGCTAGGCAGTTATGGTAAAAAGACCCCAAAGGAAAGTAGCCAGTTTCTGGGCTAAAACTCACAATGTCCTTGAACCTCTTAGCAACCTACTCCATTCCAAAGGCCAAAGATGTCAAAAATATTTGGGAGCTTATTTATCTAATCCTTAAAAGATCTTAGGGTTACCTCTTCAGAGGGAGGAATGTTAGAGTAGCCAAAAGCCCCATAAAAAATAAATAAAGCAAAGAAGAAATAGTCCATAAAGTTATCAGAAAAAAGTTATGGGGAGATATGGGAGGAGTTGGAGGGGAGGGAGTGGGCATGGATTTGATCAAAACACCTTATATGCATGTCTAAAATTCTCAATAAATTATTATTTTTTAAAAATCTTTTTTCACAGAACATCCCAAACCATCTTATTCGACTATACACCCACTTCCCAGGTAGCACCCTCCCATAGCCTCCCTCTCCCCACTAGAGCCCTTATACTCTGATATTCCTGCTACCATCTGCTGTGTTGTTGGCACCCCCAGCCATTCCCCACTATTTGCCCTTCTGGTGAATCTAGTCAGCCTATCTAGAGGTCTTTGTTTTAGGAGGGTCAGCTGTTCCTCATCTAGCAGTATTCAGCTGTCAATATTCCTTTGGATAAGATTGGGGTGTGCTGTTCATTTTTCCAGTTTTATGCTGGGTTACTATCTGGGAGTTCCTTGGGCCACCCAGGCCAAAAACTCAGGCTTATGCTTAGTTCAATAATAAATAACTGTATTAATTCAACTGTGAACCTAGAAACTTGCACCCACTCGTGAAAGAGATGTACTCTTGCTCTGGAGTGTGTTAATGAATATGTTAAACCTGTAATGAAATGCTGCTTCTAATCATGTCATTATTAAAAATTAAAAAAATGATTAAAAAATAATTCTTCAAAGCATAAAAATATGCTCTTTAATACTTAGTAGATGTGAAAAACATTACCACTGAAGTCTACCTGATGACTTTATATCCATGCTTAGATGCCAAGGAGCTCAGAAAGTAGCCGACTGTCACTAGTAATAATCAGACATGTAGAGATTAGAAACGCACCTGCAAGCATCTTAATGTCAATTGCATTAAAAATGAATTTTTCTGTATGAAACTGTGTATTTTAATAATGAAATGGAGATCCTTTTCAAAGTTTAAAACCTCATTTAATTTTATGTCTTATAGG
>NW_008357993.1:2184748-2192785 GCF_000622305.1 Nannospalax galili | reverse complement strand
AGGTCAATGCTGTTGTAATGAAATGCTTCTTCTAAGTATGTGGTTATTAAATAAATAATTAAAAAATCTTTTTTCAATTTCATTTTTTCTTGGTTTTTAGTATTAGCATATAAAGTAATAGGCTTAATTATAACATTTTAATTTAAACCCTGTTCTTATAACTTTCCTTCTATACTGCTCTTCTCTGTCCTACTTTCTCCTGATGGTCCCCTTCCCTCTCCAAGAAGACCGTTATGCTTTCATATCACACATATTCTAATCCTCTCTTGCCTTCCCATTAATCTCCTTCTTCCCCTCTCATGAGTATCTTTCTATTTTAAGAAGTTTTTGTTTTCTGATTACTTTTAATTCAAGCTTTTCTAGTCTCTAGTAGGACAAGTTGGATAGCTTTAAATAGTAGAGTAACTGAAAGCAAGTTATTTAGTCAGTAAGCTTTACTTACTTAGCTTCGAGATCTCAATATGCTAATATTTGTCAAGTTCTTACAAGTCACATACCATAAGGATGGTGGTAGAGCTGTCTACCCACCTATAGGAAATGGGGCATCAAAGGGTGAATTGATTGAAGAGAATTTCTAACAATAATGCCCAACAATTTGCATATTATGATTATTATAATTTATTGTCACTGTGTCACATTAGTTCTAAACAATTACAATTACAATAACAAAATTCTCTACCCTGCTGTGTAACCCACTTCCATAATTTCTTCCTTGAGATACCAATGAATACAGATGATATCAGTGTGTTATGAGCTACCAACATGGACACATACATTTTTGGACAGGCACCTGAGACTGGATGAGATACTACCTATGTCTCGGTTCTCAGCTGCTTATGAGAGTGTTTCTGCATGTATACTTCATGGGAGTAATTCGGTTCTCAAAAGTTGAATTCAATTTTAATCTCTCTCTCTCTCTCTCCCCCTCCCCCTCAATTTTGTGACCTCTTCTTTATTGGTACATATATACCCTCCTCTCCCCCCCTCCCTCTCCCTCTCTTGTCTTTCTGTTATCTAGGACGGCCATGAACTCACAATTCCCCTGCCACACACAGCCTCCAGAGTACTTGGGGTACTAAGATATACCACTCTGACTTGCCAAATTCTATTTGGGGAAGCAATCTGATGCCAAAATTACAGTATTCCAAAATTTTCCTACAGGAGAATAACATTGTTCACCATCAGCATTCTACTGCAAACAGGAAGATTTTTGTACCTCCTAAAAATAACCCTATTAATTAAAAAAGTAAAGGGTTCACTATTAAGTCATTACAACTAAGTATTTGTGGAAAGTAACATTGTGCCTCCCTTTCTGAATGTGATTCAAAAGTATAATTAGCTCCAAGAGCAAGAAATGCAGTTATCATTCAGAAGAGCTCTCACATTAATCTTTTATTTGACGAAACTCTTTTTGTTCTTGTTTTTCTCCTGATGAATAGAATATATTCAAACTGACCTTAATTCTTAACTTTTCCTTTTCTTTTTTTTCTCTCCAATTCCCTTCATCTTAAACTGGGATTGAATAGCGGGTGCTGTTTTGGCCTTTCTATCTTGAAGAGAAAGTTAAAACTTTTTCCATCAAATACAACTGGCAAATCTGTTGTATATACATGAATTACACAGCACCTCTAAACAAGTCAAATTTTGGTTGAGTCGTGTGTATATTGTGTGTGCAGTCAATTGTGTAAAGAGTAAAAACCTTGATATCAAATGAAAATAAAAACTAATTTACATTTTTTTTTTACTTTAGTACTTTTTCCCTCTGGGCACCTAACTGCTGATATCACTCTGGCAATGTGCTGAGGTGCCATTATGGTCTCTAAACCCAAGCAGCTGTCTGGTGGTTCATTTAAAGGAACAGGTGTAAGACATATTCTTTTTGATAATAAAATGAAATGGTTTAAAATCTCTATGTACATTCGTCTGCATAAATGGGAATACTTTGAAGTTTGCTTAGGACACAGTAGTTTTGATAATCACTATCCATGTTATTGGCTATTATTATTATTATTATTATTATTATTATTATTATTTGGCACATGGTGCCAAGGATGGAACCCAGACGATCTAGCACCAAGCTCTTTTACATCTCCAGATATTATGCTTGTTTCCTAACACTCAGCTATTGAGTCATTTGTGCAGAAAGTTGTCTATTCTTCTAGCTGAAACTTCTTGAAGACAAAAAAAATCTCCAAATTTAACACATCTTCAAGGATAATTTTAGCTGCTTCAGTACATTTTCACAGATGTGGCACTCAGGAACTCCTATCCCCTTCTGCTCTGGACAACTAGCTAAATGCCGAATATGCTTCGTATTGTAAACCACATCACCACAGGAGGGAGAATCAGGACTGCTTTCCCTGTTGTAAGGTAATCACACGCATTTACTGCAGAAAACAAATGTAAATTTACCACTGTTTTTCCACTTAGGTTAATTTTATATTATTTTTTAATCTATACACCAGACCTTTATTTTCATTCATGGAATAATTTAACATAGAAAGAACACAGGATTTGTACCACGAACTTTTACTATAGTCTCTAAATGTTATTTAATAGAAAAAAGTATTTTATAAACACACAAACAGACCAAGACTGATACTCAGGAACCAAAGGTAAATTTTTCTATAATATGTCTTCCAATATTCAATTTCTTTATTAACGTAGTAAGCATAGAAGCAACAAGAATAAAATAAGTTGAAATTATGATTGTTTATATTACTTCATTGAAAAAGTAGAAAAAAAATCAAGCCAGTCATCCAAGAAATGTCAGTTTCTGAGCAGAGCCTTAACGATTATGTTTCTAAATGTTCCTACCATCTAGGCCTGGTGGTTAGCTTGTCACATCCTAGGGTCACCTGGGAAGAGAGTGTCCATGAGGGAATGTCTAGATCAGGTTGTCCTGTGGGCATGTCTGTGGGGATTGTCTTGATTAAATTAAATGGTATAGGAAGACCCAGCCTGCAAGTGGGTGGCACCATCCTTGGTTTTCTGCCCTAGACTGTATAGAGTAAAGAAAGCTACCTGACTATGAGGCTTGAAAGAAATGCATGCATTTATTCTGTCTGCTTTTGGATATGACTAGCTACCTTGAGTTCCTGCCTTGACTCAATGACGGAGTATAACCTGGGATTGTGGGACAACTAGACACTTTCTCCCTTCAATGCCTTTCTTTCTGTATTTTTTTTAATCACAACATAAATGAAAGCAGGACACTGGGTAAAGGGAAAATACAGTACAGCTCATGTTCCGTTGCCACACTTGGCATTCAGGGTGGTTGTGAAGGTGGTAAAAGCAGTGTACTCATATCTACGCTGTATGAAGACAGAAAACAAAACTGGAAAACACTGTGCAGATATCAGATTATGTTCTAGGGCATGTGGCATGCAAGCAAGGAGCATGTTTCTGTAGTTTCTCTTACACTGTTTGATTAAGAACTTTTTTGATTTATTTATTTTTATTTTGTGTGCATGAGTGTTTTGCCTGCATGGAAGTGCACCCATGTTGTGCAGTTCCCATAGAAGACAGAAGAGGGTGTCAGATCCCCTGGAACTGGATCATTGGTAGCAGCCATATGGGTGCTAGGATTCGAACCTGGGTCCTCTACAAGAGCACCCAGGGCTCTTAGGCACTGAGCCACCTCTCCAATCCCACTATTTGAGTTTTTAAAAAATGGACTTATTTTCTCTTTACTCTGTCCAGATGAATTGATCTGTAAGAGTGCATTTAACATTTTTTCCTGTGGAATAAATTACCGTAAATCTGGCAGCCTTGAACATCTCACAAGTGTTATCTCACAGGTTCAGTGGATCAGGAACAAGGACAAGGCTTAACTGTGCTTACTGCTCAGCCTCTCAAAAAGCTGCCACCAACATAATATCCACATCCAAAGTCTCATCTAAAAGCTCTCCTAGATTAGAGTGTGTTTCCAAGCTTATGTGATGGGCTTAGCACTTGGTGGGTAGTCAGACTGAAGGTCTCAGTTCTCCAGCTGGCTATTGGCCGGTGGCCTCTCTTGGGACCTTCCCATGAGGAAATTTGCTTCATCAAAATATGAAATCAAGAAAGTTAACAGAGATATTCTGTTATCAATATATGAGTCTGTTGAGCAGCATTTTCCTCTAAATTGAAATATTCTACCTGAAGGGAGGTTCTTGAAGACTTAGAAAGTAAACAACCCATATGTCTCAAACTTCCTGAAGCTTACTGGATTCACATGGCCCTTATCTCACTAAGGTTATATAAGCAGTAAGGACCATGAGGAGATTCTCTAACTTGTTGAGCTACAGGCACGTTGTGCAGAGAACACCAGTATTGCAGCTCTCATGAGTCAATACCCAGATTGGGATGGGCTTTTCAGTGATGCAGGTACCTTTGAGTTGTCCCTGCTCCTGTAAGTAATTCCTTGCTCATACTCCTGCAAATAACCCCAATAAATTCACCAAGTTAGATTTTGATGGTATTGTTACTTTGGTCTGTTGTTTGTTCCCTGTCTGATGTGAATAGATATTTATTCATATCTCCCCACATCTTAGATAGCTTTCTATTGCTCTGATAAAACACTCTGCCCCAAACCAGCTTGGAAATGAAAGGTTTTATTTCATCTTGCTCTCCAAGTGATAGTCCACCACTAAAGGAAGCCAAGGCAGAAATTTAATCAGGGCAGGAACCTGGAGGCAGGAACTGAAGCACAGACCACAGAGGAATGCTGCTTACTGAGTTGCTCCTCTGGTCTGTGCTCAGTTTGCTTTCTTATACAACCCAGGCCCACCTACCCAGGGGTGACACCACTTACAGCGGGCTGACCCTCCCACATCACTCAATAATGAAGAAAATGCCTCACAGATATGCCCACAGGTCAGTCTGATAGAGGAAATTCCCCAGTTGAGGGTCCTTCTTCCTAGGTGTGTCAAGTTGACAACTGAAGCTATCCAGCACACCCTAGAAAAAGTATCATATGACAAAATTACAATCTCATTCAACTTCATCAAAAGAAGAAATAGTTCTTCAATGTTGCCACAATTTACCATTGCAAGTGGCATACTATCTACTAGGGGTGGTAAGTTAGCAAGCAAATAAATAATGGACAGACTTACAGGGAGATAGATAAAAGAACTGTAAAAGCAAAACAAGTAAAATTATAGCTATCGAAGCGTGGTGGTGCACACCTTTAATCCCAGCACCCGGGAGGCAGAGGCAGGTGGATCTCTGTGAGTTCAAGGCCAGCCTGGCCTACATAATGAGTTCTAGGACAGCTGGGGCTACAGGGAGACCCTGCCTCAAAAAAGACCAAAAAAAATATAGCTATTGAAATGCCATTTCTAAATTACAAGGGTATTTATTAGTTAGTAACAATAGGAAACAAAATTCTGAAATTGGTTTTGACCCATTTGACTCACTATTAGATTACTAAGATGCCCTCTCTCTATTATTTGGCAATGCTTTCCTCCATGTGGTTGAATTCTATTCCACACTGTTTTGGAAAGTACAAGATGTATATGAAGTTCAGCAGCTCCAGCTCTGTGGCACACATTAGGGGGTTTTACCTGGGTTATTTTCCACTGCCTGAGATGACAGCATCTTTAAAATCAAAGGTTCTGATCTAGATGCTAATAACAAATAGTCTGAGTGAATGTCACTGTGAAGCTTGTGCCCCAGGAGAAAACTGAGAGGGTGCTTTCTGTTATTTTGGGGGTGGGACAGCAATAGGGATTGATCATGCCAGGGAAGCACTCTGCTGCTGGGCTACAGCACTAGAATTTAAAAAAAAAATTTCAATTTTCATTTTGAGACAGGGTCTCACTGAATTTCCCAGGCTGACCATGAGCTCACTTTGTAGCTCAGTGAGGCCTTTAATGATCAAGTTTCCTTCTCCAGCCTTCCAAGAAGTTCAGATTGCTTGTACTTTCTGTCTTTTTTTAATAATTTATTTATTTTTATTTTGTGTGTATGAATGTTTTGTCTGCATATATGTAAGTGCACCATATGAAAAAATGTCATTTTATTTTGTGTTAGATATTATTGTTTGCTCTTTGAGAAGTTGAAATTTGTGTAGTCCTGGGTGCCTGGAAGTAGAAAACCTGAGGAGTCCAGGGAACAAAGTTCCTAAGGTGAGATCTGGCTGGACATGCTTTGAGGCTAGTGTGGGTGGGAGGGTTGAATGAAGTTGGGATGAGATTTGTACAAGGCTCAGGTTACCAGACCCCAGAGACACAAAAATTCTAATTTTTTCCCAAGTGTAATAGGGATCCACTGTAATTGTTTGTGTTAGAGAGTATATTAATTAGAATAATTCTGGCTACTTATCTAAAAAACATCCCGAAATACACCCTAGCCCCAGAAGCAGTACAATACTATCGTTCATGTGAAACTCAGATGTATTCCTGGTCTTCAGCTTACAGAGTTATTCAGACTCATCATCACTTTACCTGTGGGCAAACTGTGTGCTTGCTATATCAAGTCAGAGAAGGACCCGTACATGGGAAACTTCAGGAACTCTTAGCACTGGCAAATATCACTTGCTTTTATATTTCATTGGTAAAAATTGAGCCACACAGCCACAGTTACAGCAAGGAATATTGCAAATTTACTCTAGTTTTGGAAACAGGAAGAAAAGATAAATTGCTGAATAATTAGTCCTTCTCTGATAAGATTATGAAATGTTTTTTAAAGATCCTGATAGCTTCATGTGGACAGTGGAGCATGGAAGGTAAAAATAGAAGTTGGAAGTCCAGATAGATGATGAAAATAGTAGTCAGCCAGGGATGGCTCCTGGGCAGTAGACACAGAAGTGGGGGTAGTAAGAAATCAGTGGACTCTGGGTATATTTGGAAGAGGAGTTGCTGTGGGTTCTATTCTGGAAGATAATAAAAGAGAAAGATCAAAGATATAGCTGAAATTTTGGTTTGAAAAAAATGGATAGAGGATGGACAGTGGTAGCTCCTTAAAGGAGAAACACATGGAGCTGAGAAGCTTCATGGTACAGGTGTGGAAAATCAAGAATTTGCTTTAAAAACTTCTCATGAGGCAGTATATATAGTTATAGAAATAATTGTAGATAGAAATGAATCTGGAACTCAGGGAAGTGCTATTGAAATACCTGTGAAGATTATCAACATATACAGAATATTCACAATTATTGGACTGGATGCAATTAGTTTGGTAGGTAGTAAACATTTTAGGAATAAGGACTAGGATATTTTGACATAAAGGAAAGGAAAACTCTCCAAAGATATTCAGTCATTAGGGAATATTAAACATGAGCATGATACTCTTGAAGCCAAATATTTCAAGAAGGAAAATATGTTCACTATGTCAAATATTACTGTATTGGCAGGATCAGGAAAATCAAGGCAGAAGTGATCATCAGATAGTCATTGTAACTATGACTAAAGAAACCTTATTGTAGTGTTGGGATCAGAAGTTTAAAGGGAAAGTGAAGGTAAGGCATTTAAAACAGTACATATTCACACTTCTTTTGGCAATTCGTTCCATAATAGGATCAGTTGATTTAAAAACAGAAAATATTGTGTCAGGCTTGTATATTATTAGAAATGGTCTTTAAATAGGTTGGGGATAATAATACAGGAGGGAGAGATAATGCATTCCTTAATTGTATGAGAGGCGATGGGTACTAGTGCATATTTTGAAGAACAGGCCTTAGGAAAAAGAATGGAGAGGTTAGTAATTAAAACAGAAGGGAGCAGGATTGATGAACGCAAATCCCTATTGATTCTTAATGTGATGTATCTTTAGTATATTTCATTTGTTCATTCATTCATTCATTCATTGTTGGGGAACCCTGCTGTTAGGGTTGCAGATCTCCATGTCCGGATAGCCCTGAGGGGCTCGGCGCCAAATGGAAGAACTCCCCTTTTCAGCAGGGGGCCTCCTGCTCTCTTCCCGGCTCACCTTGAAGTGCCACCAAACACAGATGCCTTATCTGAAACATGACCTCTGGCATAGAAACTACCAGGTTTTTTCTATATGATAATCAGGCATTGCCTGATAGTCTGGAAGACAGAAGCCCACTACCCC
>NW_008357993.1:2179349-2184665 GCF_000622305.1 Nannospalax galili | reverse complement strand
AACATGACCTTTGGCATAGTTACCTGGAGTAAAAACTACCCCCAGCTTTTTTCTATATGATAATCAGGCATTGCCTGATAGTCTGGAAGATAGGAGCCCACTGCCACATGTAAATAAAGCATACTATGAGCACCTATCAACTGAGGCTTTTGCTACTGCCTCCACACTATAAATTCTCGAGTTCTCCCACTAATAAACGGAGCTGTTTAACTGTCTGGAGCTGTATCACTGCTGTTTCACTGTGCCTGCGACCAGTCTCCCCGGAAGGGCTGTCTTCCATCAGTGCTCACTGGCCGTCCTGACCCCGTTCGCCGCTTCTGCTCTCCCTGCCCTCGTGGGCCAGTGGCCAACGACCCGCAAAGAAAGGGAGAGCCACCTGCAGCTGGCCTGAGCCGCCCTGCAATTCATTCATTCATTCATTCATTCATTCATTCATTCATTCGTTCATTCAGAGTGGTTCTCATTACATTCTCCAGGATGTTCTTAAAATTTTGAGTCAACAAGCCTAAGTGACACATCTGCAATGCAACCTCTACACCTAAAGCTCATGGAACATAGTGGAACAAGGGGTAGAGAGATGACTAATGCATCTTTTAACTCTCATCAAAGAAGCTCCCTCATGCAACAGAGGGCCATGAACACACAAGGACACGAATGGTCAAAGTATAGGGAATAAGATTTTACGGAGTGTAGGTCCTTGGACAGGATTCCTATATTAAACTCCACCCTCCCAGGGCTCAGGGACCATTGTGGAAGAGGGGGTGGAAAGAAGGTAAGAGTCAGGGAGGAGGTGCATGACCACATGGAAACAGAGTCCTACAAGCTCCTGGGACTTTGCTCATATGAACAGCAATGGTGACAGCATGTCCAAGATCCATGACAACTCAAGCAGCAGGTCTCAATCTTAGCCTAAGAACTATTGGCAGCTAAGTACTGCTGGGTGAGGAAGAGCTGTTCTTCCTAAATGGAGAGACTCTAAGTAGACTGACTAGACCTCAGTTGATGAACTTGCACTGAGGTACATCTGGGGACACTGACTTAACTAGATAGGCTTTAACACAAATGACAGAATGCATGAATTCCAGTGGTGGGGGTGTGGGAGGGTTCAGATGGGAGAGGGGATATCAAGATGATTAAGAAGTTCTGTATGAAATGCACAAAAATTCAATTAAAAATTTACAAAAAAAAAATCTTGGGACAAATTACCGCAGTCTCCTGAGTAGTTCTGGTTATTTCTCTTTCTTTCAGATACATAAGAAAGGTATCAACAGCATAGAATGAGGTGGAAATATCAAATTCTTTAGCAGAAAGGAAGCTCCCTATTAGTGAAGATACTTCACTATTTCATGTTCTGACTCTTTATGATGTTCATTGTTGGAGATTTGGGACAGAGGATTTGACGTTATTACACAATTCTCTATGTTTATACCAACTCTTCTATTATTCAACAATCCAGCAAGGACTTACTGATTTTATGAAAATATTGTTCCCACCTTTAAGGAGCTCACAATATTCATTCATTCCACTCATGAAGTTGAGATGATATTTGGGATTGTTCCCCAGTTTCATACAAGTGCTGAGAACAATTTAGTGCCAATGTAAGGGTATAATAATTAGAAACATTTGTCTTGCTTTTCAATTGTTCTCTTTCTACCGATTGAAGATTATCTTTCTGGAATGAATCCATTGCTAGGAAAAGACTTCTGTGAGCAAATAATGTATGTCCCCAATTAAAATATTTAGCCTTAATCATTAAGGCCTCTCTTTTTCTTTCCATGTAGGCAAACAAAGTTCCTGGAAAACTATTCTATACCCACTTGATTCACTACTAACTTACCCTGGGCCCCACTTTACCCTTTATTCTTTCCTTCATACTCCATGGAGATGACTTTCATTTGTTTCAACCTCTTAAAACAAAATAGACACGATTTAGCTTTTATCTTGATCTCAGCATGTGACATGATTTGGGGACTTCTTCCTGTCATGCTGTTTGTGATATACAAATCTATTCTGAGATGTTTCCATTCCATTTGCTACCTTATCTCCAGATTTACCTTAGAAAAGAGAAACTGTGTCACCCAACCCTGTCTTCCACACCAACTGGTGACTTTTCTTTGTTCAATATGTATTTAGATACTGACAAATTCATTTCTTCAACATACACCCCTTGCAAAATTATAGGACTGCCTCCCACCCTATTTCCCTGCTGCCACTGTGGGGCCTTCTTCCTCTTTCTGTCCTTTCCCACCTGTCCCTTCTCCATATCCCAAGAACTCCTGACAGAAGCTACCACCCACCCAGCTACCCTATCTTCAGCCCTTGTACTTTTCCTACACCTACTTTTCATCTGTCTCATTAATTACTACTTATCGTTCTCAGATAAAGTATAACTTTTTCAGAGTTTCCTTCCCCGAGTTCCCACTCTGGTTTACCTGTGCATTTTGTTTGCTCTTCTGGAATGACATTCCTTATGATCATTAATGAAATCATTTTATTATTTGCATCTCTTACTACCAAAATTCTAGGACACTGTGTTTTTGTATGCTTTTAATCTCCAACATTTAATCAAGTTTGTGTATCATAGCAGAAACCTAAAAAATTTGGCTAAATGCCTGCAACAATGTCATTTTAGAATGCGTTAATCTTCCATTGTGACTTTCAGACACAGCTTTCCTATTATACAGATCTGACAATAACAAAAGGTGTCCTTGGGTGCTGGGGTCTGTAGGTGAGCACTGAATTTTCTTGGTGACTTTAAGCACATAACCCTGGCAGTATTTATAGTTACCCCTTTAAATTTCTGATTCTAATCCTCAAGAGATATGATCAGTGCCCTAAGGGAAAAGAACAGATAATGATAGAGATGCTGCACCTCTCCAGCTATGCACTGTTTTCATGATCTTATCTTAAGGTAGGCCTGTGGTTCTCACATATTAACTACTCATCCACTCTTTCTTTATCTATGTTTCACACAGTTTAGTGGCAATAGTAAATTCAAACTGTGATGAAAATCTAACTAGTGTATGCTAACATCCTCTGTACATGTGTTCTCCAGGAGTTTAGGTTAGTACAACAAAAGTAAATCATAAGTGGGGCATAGCACCAAGCCAATAGGTACATCTTTGCGTGCACACACACACACACACACACACACACACACACACAGAGCAGACGTGTACAACAAATACCTTGTGTCTGTTATTTATTTAAACCATTTTAAAGGTATGATTATAAAGCTTTAATTTTTTCTTCTGTGATAGAGGTTTTGTGTTAGGCTTGTTCTGCAATGAATCCTCTTAATTAGCACAGACCCTAGAAGATAGGTTCCTTAGAAATTGGTTGTGTTGATGAAATATATGCTGATTGAGCCAAAGGATCTGATCTAAGGTCTTTATAAGGACTGTCATACTTTTAAGACAATCAATAATTCCACTATTATTAATGTGGTTGTTTTCCATTCATTTTCTCTTAGCCACAAATTCAGTCTCTGTTTCTGTGAAAATGTCTGGACCCCTTAAACAGTTTCATTTCACCAGCTGGTATGGACTTCTCAGTAAAGGGCAGGAACAAACACTGAGAGAAGAAGGAGATTTCCTTCCTGATCCTAGGATGTTGCTGGGCGGGTTCCTGAAGTGTGTTCATTTGCTTAGCACTACTGGCCAACAACTTTCACTGGTTCTCTACTTTGTGAGAGTTTGTGGTGGAATGACTTCAGTGGTCACTTTTCCAGGAGCTCTGGATGGCAGGCTTTTTGGTATGATGTGGGAGCAGTATTCCTGCAGTCTCTCTCTAGTCTGGGGACACAGCAACATCTTTGCTCTACCAGAGCCAAGAATATATCTTCTCTAATGAGATCTGGATCTCAGCTGTGGGGTCCTGCTGCCCTGGATGTTTAACCTCAGTCCTAAGTCTGCTCTTGTATCTGCTTTTCCTATATTCTTTAGATTCTTAAAAATAATTTTTATTTACCAATACATACTGACTCCAACACTCTACCACAGCCAATTAAAAATAACTTAAATTTTTCCCGTTTCAAATTATTATGTAAGTACCCTCTATTGGATTTTTCAAAAAATTATTCTGAGGTGTGTGTGTGTGTGTGTGTGTGTGTGTGTGTGTGTGTGCATGCACGCACGCTGGTGAGGGAGGTGGGCTACATAGCATGTATAAAGGTCAGAGAACAATCTTGTGGAGTTGATTTTATCCTTCCACCTTTATGTGGATTCTGATTATTGGACTCAGAATGTCAGACTTGCTAGGTAAGTGCTCTATGCATAGAACCTTCTTACCTACTCTCGATTGACTCATAACTAATAGAATTCTATTTTACAAATGGAACTTACATCATCAAACACTTACAATTTCTGATAGCACCTGTAACTAGCAAATGAAACACTGGGATGTGAATCCAAGTCATATGATTTCAGAGCCTATGTACCTACCCACTAACCTCAGCATCTCATATGTGAATACAGTGGATATATTATGCCCCATCAAGTTGCTAGTGTCGTTATACGAAGCCATTCATATTTGTCCTGCACTGGGGTGGCTCACAAATCTGTGTGTATACACACTACAGCTATGATGCCAGAGCCTTCTACCACATCTCAAGCTCAGTTCTGCTCACTCACACTCATAGTTCTTTATATTTTCAGTGAAAAGGAACACATTATTTTACTATCTCCTCAGACTTAAAATTCCCTAATTATGTTATTTTTTTCCATGTAAGTGATCTCTAATTTTACATAAATATGAAGTTTACAGAAAAGATTTCTGTGCATGCATTACCTGGTTAGATATATTGCATGTGACTTTTTGAGTGTTTCTTCAAACTGAACTTAAAATTAACTCTCAGATCAGCTTATCTATTTTAAAAATCTCAGAACCAATACAATGTCTAGATGTGACTTTAATACCATATTAGTATTCTGAATATAGTATAACTTTAAGGTTAAATATTTATAAGAATGAAAATAAAATTACGAGTGACTAGAAACATTACTTAGAGCTGGTGGTTTTAAGTCAGGAGAAAGAGAAAGAGAGGGAGTGAGAGATGATCATCACTCATGTTAGGATGGATGATCATATTTAGGGTTTTCAGAACTTGAAGGAAAAATTAAGAAAGCAAGTCAGGTGATCGCTCCCACTCTCTAAAAATACGAAGAAAGAACAAATTGTTTTAGTTCTCTAATTTGGATTTTGGAATACTTCCTTTCAAAATGCACCTTTTTTTTTTTTTCAATCAAAAACCCGATTTTTTTTCTGGGTTGAGGAGAGGGTTCATTTTTGGCTTTTCCTTGAAACGTGTGAGGGGGG
>NW_008357993.1:2170769-2178781 GCF_000622305.1 Nannospalax galili | reverse complement strand
GATCATCACTCATGTTAGGATGGATGATCATATTTAGGGTTTTCAGAACTTGAAGGAAAAATTAAGAAAGCAAGTCAGGTGATCGCTCCCACTCTAAAAATACGAAGAAAGAACAAATTGTTTTAGTTCTCTAATTTGGATTTTGGAATACTTCCTTTCAAAATGCACCTTTTTTTTTTTTTCCAATCAAAACCCAGATTATTTTGCTGGTTGGAAGAGAGGTTGCATTCTGGACTTGTCCTAGAAGCGTGTGAAGGTGGAAGTGGTAGTGTTACCTGATAGCCAGGCGAATACAGTGTGCTCTGCTGTGTAGCTTGACTGTGCTGTTCTTGCTACCATTATTACATTCTGGGGCAATAGCTTGAGTTCCCTGAAAATAATTAAATTCGTTAAAAAATTCCCCTCCTTTCTCAAGGAGTACTCTGCTTGCATATTCCACTTATTTCAGAGGGAAATGATGAAAGTCCATGTGTGACTTCTCCAGGGGACATTCTGAGGGGCCTGTGGGGTAGAGATGCTCCTTCAACCTTCTCAACAGTCTTTTCATTTCTCCCCAGAAAGATTCCACAGACATATTCTAGAAAGCTTACATGATATAGAACTGAGTTCCTGTGGCTAGTCATATACAGTATCAAAAACACAAATCCACAGAAAGATCATTTTGTGATAAATTCAAACAAGTTATTTTTCATTGTGCCTATATGTGTGTATTTCAAACCTGTGCTTCTGTATGGGTGCAAGAGTGTGTGTGAAACATTAGTTTGTGCTTCCACAAACACAAAACGACTATTTGTGGTTTCAATCATGGGTCACCTATAGTTTGCTTTTTTTCTTAACTATGCCCAAAGGATATTACTTTTATCCATTTTCCCATGAATAAACCCATGTAAGCAATGTATTTTTCCATTTTGTCTTCTTTCAGTTAATTTTAACTTCATTATTAAGATGAATTGTAATGATGTTAAAACCCCAGAGGCAAACTGGCTTCATTTGATTTCTTCTGGTAGATGAAAAAAAAACTGTTACCAGTTCCAGTCTTCTGTGAAATGTGCCCTGTGCTTTGTGCTTACATTTTTAATGTGCATTTCAAAATAGCATTGATTTGGTTCTTTCTTTTAAAATATAAAACAATAAATATTTTACAAGGGAAAGGCTTTTTTTTTCTTCAGGGGGACATGAGTAACTGCAACAGTAAAAGTAACCTCGCCGTATTAACCAGTTGATAGCAGACCTTTAAATTAGTTGGAAACTTTAGTTGGAGTTTCCAAAGAAAGTTACCTCGGTCTGCAACTTGTTTGGTGTGTGCTTTGTAGGGGATAGAATCTTGTCTTGGTTCTGCACAAAGTCAGGTCTTCTAACCTCCCAAACAGAAGGTAAAGAATTAAGAAGCACTCTGTGGAATTTGCTCTAAGGAAAACATAGATGTGTCATGTGTTGTGATTTCTGGTGGAGTTTCAGGCGCAGACATGAAAAACTATTACATATTTTCTTGACTCATGGTTTTCTGTGGTGCACAGCTTATTTTGTGGAAAGGCCGTATCCATTTTCTGTCATGCTTCCTGTTCAGGCCTGTGGGGCAGAGTCTGTAGCATTATTCTCTGCCATCTGGAGGTTTGCCATGTCCATCAATTGTGTTACAAGCATCATCTGAGCGGCTTCTCTGTACATTCTACTGTAGGAGACCCAAAGATGAATTAAACACAGATTCTGTCCTCAAGGAACTTTAAGTCTAATGGGAAAACTGTCATGTGCATGTTAATACTCACCAAAAGCAAAAGGAAACTAAATACTTTGTAAAACGAATATGAAAACATTGTAAAATATCATGGGACTTAAAGATCACTTCTTTGAACACAGTAAGGAGCAGTCACTGGGATCACTTTGCGTTTGGAAGTTGGTTTCCTATGAGACTTTGTTCTCACTTGAGATTTAGTGAGCATGGGCATTTGCTGCTTCTTCATCTACTTTCTTCTTAGGGCAGTGTCTTCTATGAGCTAAAGGCTCTTACCATTGGACTGGTAGCAATCTGAAGCCTCCCTTGCTAGCCTAATTATTAGCAAATTGCTCTTGCTAGATCAATGGGTATGCTTTCAAGTCTAATAAGAATTTTAAAAACTGTTCAAAGCTGAGATATTTTTAGTCCTACAGAGAGATTGATTTTTTTGTGTGTGTAGGGCTCTGAATTTCCTTAAAATCTTTTCATAAATTCCAGCTAACATTTCAGGTTTGATACTCACCATGTCAAAGGAATGTTTTTCTTGTTTTAGTTACTTTTCCACTGTTTTTATGAGTTGGAAATGCACTCAGAGTTGCTGAGTAAGTGAACATACTGAAGTATATATATTATACCATGAAAAAAGGTATCAAAATTAGTCAAATTAATGGAATCCATGAGTAGAATGGTGTTTGCTAAGAACTATGAGAAAGGGTGCTAGAATTGCCAATCAATGACTACTATGTATGTCAATCAAGATTCATAAGCTCTGGAGAGCTGCTGCACAATGGTGTCTCTAGAGTCAACAAAACAAAAAACAATATTCTATTGTAGATTTACATCTTTGTTAAGTATATTACTTCAATAAAATACAAATCTACAAAGAGCAGAAATATAATATAGCACTTAATGGAAAAATAATAAAAAATACAAAGTAAAAAAATGTGCACTTGAGTTGTTTCTCTTTGGGTAAGACGTTAAGATTTGTGTTGAGTGATTCAATCTCAAGACAGAAGAACTGCAACTGTCTGAAGAAGAAGAACGTAGAAGCTGGAGGAGTGGCATAGAGAGGGATGTGGAGGAAGGACTGCAGAGGAGCACTGACTGCCTTTACATCTGCGCACTTGTCTTATCCCCCTGGTATGACTGAATTGTACCCTCCACCAAAGTTATGCTGAATCCTAATTCCCAGTACCTCAGAATGTGAAAGTATTTGATCATAGGGTTGTTGCAGATATAGTGAAGGTGAAGTCATACTGGATTAAAGGTATCTTTAATTCAATGTGATTGATGTCCTCATTAAAAGATGATGTGAAGACATAGGAGAAGAAGGCCATGTGATGCTTGATACAAAGATCAGAGATATGAGGTTGTGATCCAAAGAATGCGAACATTGTAGCTACCACCAGAAGCTGGAAAAAGGCAAGACATATTCATCCCAGAGTCTCAAACTCATGGCTGTATTGACCTTGGCTTTGGAATTCTAGCCTCAAGAATTGTAACAGACAATTAAAAAGTTCCACAACTGGCCAAATGCAGAGAACAAGTGACTATGAGGTGCCCTACCCTAAGTGACACATGTACAATGCAACCTCTAATCCCAAGATTCAGGAAATATTCTGGAAGAGAGGGCAGAAAGAATGTGGAGCCAGAGGGATAAGATACTTGTTGCTAGCTGTATTCTAAACATGATAGGAAAGTGTACCTGCGAAATCACCACAGTATAGTAGTCTAACAAGATCTGCATAATGAAAAAACTAGGTGACATGCCAATATGGATGGAGAGAAAATCACAGGACCCATCTCAAGATCAATCAATGGATTCTGGGGAAGGGAGATTCAGTTTTCTCCAGGGACTAGCTCCCTGAGAGGCCATTCAATCTAAAATGGGCAGACATAAACACAGGTACACATGAGCACCACTAAATGGACTCAGTGCATCATATATACATACGTATATTATATATATTTACAAGTGTATATATGTATGTAACAACAATAATCAACGAAGAGGACAAGACACAGAGGGATGGGAGACATGTAAGGAGTTGGAAGGGAACTGGGAGGGATGGAAATAATGTAAAGAAAACACACATATAAAATTCTCAAAAATAAAATGGAGAAAAAAAAGAATTGTGACAGAATACAATTTTGACAATAAACATTAGACAGTGGTAAATAAAGCACTGATTTGCTTCAGAAATGGAGAAGGTACTCCTTTAATGAATGAGCACAACTGTCAGCAAGCCCAATTGTGACTATGTTTAGTGATCAGGCTCAGCTGAATTCGTGATGATGGTAGTTATTTCATGGAGAAGGGACGGCTGTATAGCATCATCTTATTAGAAGGACCTGGAATTTAAAAGGGTTTGGTGCTAGGATCCACATAGGAGGGAGAACGTATGTCGTTTGTTTTTCTGAGCCTGTGTTACTTCACTTAGTATAACAGTTTCTAGATCCATCCATTTCTCTGCAAATTTCATTATTTCATCTTTCTTTACTGCTGAATAGAACTCCATTGTGTAAATATACCACATTTTTGTTAACCACTCAACAGTTGAGGGACACATAGGTTGCTTCTATCTCTTAGCTATTGTGAAAAGAACAGCAACAAACATGGTTGTACAAGTGTCTCTACAATAGGATGAGTCCTTTGGGTATATGCCAAGGAGTGGTATAACTGGGTCATATGGTAGGTTCATTTGTAGTTTTTTTTAAGAGTTATCCACACTGTTTTCCATAGAGGCTACACAAGTTTGCAATCCCAGATGAATTAAATGCATTTTGGACTTAAGATTTCCAGTACAGGATGAGTTTATGGAGACAATCCTACTGTAAGTTCAGGAGAATCTGCATGATTAATAAAGTATTGGAAGACCAAAAAAAAAAAAAAAAAAATGGCAAAGGTAAAACCTAACAATAGTAGTGACAGACGAGGAAACAAGGTCTCCTTCCCCTTATTTTTATGCTCTCATATTTTGCTTCTGAAAATAAATGGGCCTAAGAAGAGGGGAACAGAATAGTTTGATTTTATTAATGTTAAAGTGTAAAGCACAGAAAATGTTGGCTCCCTTTCAGTTTTTGGCTGAACCTCTAGAGGATTGTTGCTCTAGTGGCAGTGACTTTGGAATTTGGCTCTCTGTCCTAATTATTCTAATCAAAAAGACCGTGTGACAGTCAGAAAGGGGGTCAGAGACTGAATGTAGATCTCTCCCTTCTTAACACATCTGAGAAACTTGCTTTCCGCTGCTTGGAAGTAAGAGGCCGACAGACACACTGCTGCACTAGTCTCTCTCTTTCCATCCCAAGCCAAAGCTCCATCCATAAATCCTAACCACCTGTCATTTTTTAAGAGATTAAAAAAATAATTTCAAAATTTTGGAGTATGCAAGTTCTGATGAGTGGCAAATAGTTCAATAGCTTTCCCTTGGGGGTCTCATAAGAGAGAAGCAGCTCAGAAGATGCTAATTTTAGAATTCTAGATAGGTCTATCATATTCAGCATCCATGCTGCAATGAAATTATGACTAAAAGTGCTCTAGAGGAGAACAAAGAGATTTTTTATCTTTGAATATTTTAGAACTCAAAATCTTTATCTTACAAACTGCTAAATCCTTCCTAATAAGCTTTGTGGGAGTATGAGCAGGCAAAGGGAAATGAGGCAGGCACTTTAAAGGTATTATTTCTGAAAATGTCTGTTCATATAATTCGATTTGGTCAAAGAATCCCAGCTTCATGGCATTTCATGGTAGGGGCACAATAATGGGTTTCATCTTGGAAAGGAGGCTTCTTAGTCCCCTGTTTACTTCAAAATGGTCAATTGTAGGGAGGAGTTACAGTGTTCATCTGGAAGGAACTCCCACCTTGTGTGGAGGGGCAGAAAGTGGTATGAAATTGTGTTCTAGAAAGCCTCACATATCCAGGCTGGGGACAAGCATGTCACCGGAATGGCATTTATCACTCATTTTAAGTTAGGAGAAGCTTCCTAATCACCCAAAACTCCCAACAGAAGAGGGAGTTTTACTAGAGAACTAAGTATCTAAACTGCCAACACATTTGTTTCACGTTAGATGTTAATACTCCCCCTGCCAGGACAAAAAATTCATCTACCAAAAGAAATGAGTCTAATTGATTGGTTTAACATTACAATAAGAACAACAGCCACCCAGGTTTACATAGACAACATATCAAATAGTCTTATACTAGGTGAAAGGTGTCAGCTACATTGCATTTATTTCTGTTTTTGTATTTGTTGTTTATTTATTTAAAAAATTATTTATTTAATAACCACATACTTAGAGGAAGAATTTCATTACAACAGCATTGACATATTCAATAACAGTTTCCTGAGCTAAGATGCATCGCTTTCCAAATTGGCTAAATTTTTACATTTACAGTTGAATTATTACAGTTATACAATATTGTACTCAGTATAAACCCTATAAGACATAAAATTAAATGATGTTTTAACCTTTAAAAAAGATCTCCATTTCATTATTAAAGCACACAGTTTCATACAGAAAAATTCATTTTTAATGCAATTGACATTAAGATGTTTGCACATGAGTTTCTAATCTCTATATATCTGATTATTACTAATCACAGTTGGTTTTTCTGAGCTCCTTGGCATCTGAGCATAGATATAAAGTTGTCAGGCAGATTTCAACGGTAATGTTTTTCACATCTACTAATTAGTAAGGAGCAAATTTTTATGCTTTGAAGATTTTTTTTATATTTAAAAAAATTTTTAATAACTACATGGTGAGAAGAAGCATTTCACTACAGCTTTACATATTCAGTAACACACTCCAGAGCAAGAGTACACCTCTTTCACAAATGGGTGCAAGTTTCTAGGTTCACAGTTGAGTTAATACAGTTATACAATATTGTACTCAGTATAAACCCTGTAAGACATAAAATTAAATGATGTTTTAACCTTTAAAAAAGTTCTCCATTTCATTTTAGAATATATTGTTCCTTGCAGAAAGACTCATTGTTTTTGCTATTAACACTGAGATGTTGGCGCATGCATCTCTAATCTGTATGTATCTGATTATTACTAATCATACTCGGTTCCACTTGGATCCTTGGCACCTGCGTATGTCTATAAAGTCATCAGGTAGATTTCAAGGGTAATGTTTATTACCTTTGTAAGTTTCCTGGTTCCTCCTCAAATATAATAAATTTTTAAAAATTTGTTGATTTGTGTGTGTGTGTGTGCATGTGTGTGTATCACACAGAACATCCCACACCATCTTATTCAACTATGCACCCATTTCCAAGATGGCACCCTCCCATAGCCTCCCTCCTACCACTAGAGCCCTTATACTCTGATATCCCCGTTACTGTCTGCTGAGTTGTTGGCACCCCCAGCCATTCCCACTCCTTGCCCTTCTGGTGAATCTAGTCAGCCTATCTAGAGGTCTTTGTTTTAGGAGGATCAGCTGTTCCTCATCTAGCAGCAATCAGTTGTCTATATTCCTTTAAATAAGATTGGGGTCTGCTGTTCATTTTGCAAGTTCTATGCTGGGTTACTTTGGGAGTCCCTTTGGCCACCCTGGCCAACAACTCATAAGAAGGTATCTCGTATCTAGCATTGTTGCTTGTTATGTAGCCTTTAGCTATGCATATGGACTCTTAAGAAATTATATTGGCTCCTTTAATCTTTTGTTATACTTTCCTTTTGGGTGTTTAAGGCCATACAGTTGGCCCAGATAAACCAATTTATTTTTACTCTTAAGGTCGTTTGAGGATCTGTTCCTCAGGGGTCACATGGGCTTGGGAGGAGCCCCTGGCTCCTTTCTTTTACCAATTCCACCTATGTGCAGATGAGTCAAAGGTCCTGCTTGTCCATGGTTGGCTTCACTTGGAAGCATGGAGGAAATGATTCCTCTGTTTTGGCCTTCCTCTTTGTAGACTGGACACTGGTTCAAGTCCATCTGGTG
This sequence comes from Nannospalax galili, assembly GCF_000622305.1. Lineage (NCBI taxonomy): Eukaryota > Metazoa > Chordata > Mammalia > Rodentia > Spalacidae > Nannospalax > Nannospalax galili. Next base: position 2,171,123 of record NW_008357993.1, on the reverse strand, counting down.
GGGTCTCCTCGGCCTCCTTGATCAAGAGGACAAGTGACCCACCACAATTACAGGACACTTTGAGGGATGCTCATCGTCCCCTGGAACTAGTCGACCTAGGAGGGCAAGGAGCAAAACTGTCCTTTATGTCTCTCTGACCAAATTATTAAAGGCCTCAAAGTATGTCTGCTAGTCATCCAAGAAGGTTAGTTCCACTGGTCTGGTACTTTTAATTACTGTGTGTCATGTAGATAAATCTTGGGCAAAGACCAATTGTTCTCAGATAAACCTTACCTAGACATATGTTTCTTGATCTGCTATGTATAATTTGTCAGTAGGTTGTAGGAGTAATATGTTTACCTCTGGTTTTCAAAA
>NW_008357993.1:2169802-2170587 GCF_000622305.1 Nannospalax galili | reverse complement strand
CCCCCCTTAAACTAACCCAATTTTTATCCATATCTCCCTTATTAAGGCCTGTTTCCTACTGTTCTTCTCTTTCAGGTTCTTTCTTTTCCTTTACCTCCCTGTTTCCTTTCCATCATCCTGGTTCCTGTAGTTATGTCTGAACACATACTTATCAGGGTTTGGTTCTAGGAACCACATATGAGGGAGAACATATGTCGATTTTTTTTCTGAGTCTGTGTTACTTCACTTAGTATAACAGTTTCTAGTTCCATCCATTTACCTGCAAATTTCATGATTTCATCTTTCTTTGCTGCTGAGTAAAACTCCATCGTGTAAATGAACCACATTTTCATTATCCACTTGTCAATTGAGGGACACTTAGGTTGCTTCCATCTCTTAGCTATTGTGAAAAGAGCAGCAATAAATAAGGAAGTACCAGTGTCTCTGCAATAGAACGAGTTCTTTGGGTATATGCCAAGGAGTGATATAACTGAGTGAAATGGTAGGTTCATTTGTAGTTTTTTAAGAGTTCTCCACACTGCTTTCCATAGGGATTGAACAAGTTTGCAGCCCCACCAGCAATAGATGGGTGTTCCCCTTTCCCCACATCCTCTCTGACATTTGGTATCATTTGTTCTCTTGATCTTAGCCAGTCTGACTGGGGTAAGATGAAATCTTAAAGTGGTTTTAATTTGCATTGCCCTAATTACTAGTGATGTTGAATACCCTTTAAGATGCTTCTTAGCCATCTTTATTTCTTCTTTTGAGAACTCTCTGTTCAGTTCCTTAGCCCATCTTTAAGTGGG
>NW_008357993.1:2133174-2169503 GCF_000622305.1 Nannospalax galili | reverse complement strand
GGTCTTCAATTTTGTTCCATTGATCTATGGGTCTATTTTTGTGCCAGTACCATGTTGTTTTTATGACTGTAGCTCAGTAATACAGCTTAAAATCTGGTATAGTTATCGCCCCAGCATGGCTCTTAGTGCTGACGGTTGTGTTGGCTATCTGACGTCTTTTGTGCTTCCATTGAATCTTAGGATGTTTTTTTCCAATTCTGTGAAAAATGTCATGGGGATTTTGATTGGCATTGCATTGAATCTATAAATGACTTTTGGTTGGATGGTCATTTTCACACTATTAGTTCTTCCAATCCATGAGCATGAGCGGTCTTTCCATCTACTGGTGTCTTCTTCAATCTCCTTCTTTAAAAGATTTAAAATTTTCATGGTAGAGATCTTTGAAGTTTTTGCTCAGGTTTACTCCAAGATACCTTATTTCTTCTGATGTCTTCCTCAATCTCTTTAAATATTTAAAATTTTCATTGTATAGGTCTTTAATTCATTTAATTTCAGTGTAGAGGTTTATTCTGAGATTTATATTTATTTTGTGATGTGCAGCTATTGTGAAAGGGAGTGTTTCCATGTGCTCTTTCTCTGATTGCTTGTTATTGGTATATAGAAGGGCTACAGACTTTTGTAGGTTAATTTTGTAACCTGCTATTTTACTGAAAGTGTTAATAATTTCTAGGAGTTTCCTGGCAGAATTTTTGATGACTCTTAGATATAATATCATACTCATTTGCAAAAAAGGATAATTTGATTTCTTTTCCAATTATTACTCCTTTAATTTCCTGCTCTTGTCTTACTGCTCTTGCAAGAGTTTCAAGCACTATGTTAAAGAAAAGTGGAGCTAGTGGACAGCCTTGTCTGGTTCCTGATTTCAATGGGAATGCTTCCAGTTTTTCTCCATTTAGAATGATGTTGGCTGTAGGTTTGTTATATATGGCTTTAATTATGTTGAGGCATGTTCCCTCCAGTCCAATTCCCTCTTGGACTTTGAACATAATTATATGTTGAATTTTGTCAAAGGCCTTCTCTGCATCTATTGAGATGACTATGTGGTTCTTGTCTTTGAGCCCATTTATATGATTTATCACATTTATTGATTTATGTATATTGAACCATCCCTGCATCTCTGGGATAAAGCCGACTTGGTAATGGTGGATGATCTTTTTGATGTGTGTCCGTATACGATGTGCAAGTATCTTGTTGAGAATTTTTGCATCTGTGCTCATTAAGGATATGGGTCTATAGTTTTCTTTTTTGGTTGTATCTTTGCCTGGGTTTGTTATTAGAGTGGTGCTGGCTTCATAAAAGGAATTTATTCAAAAATATAGAAACAGAGGGAGGCCTTTTAAATTTCATTATTTAGTAAGTCAAAATGCTATTTCTTAACACAGAGAAATAATTCTTAGAGCTTCTATGCATTGTCTTTTATTGTTTATAGTTTAATGTGTGTGTCTTCTGTATTGTAGACAAAACAAGTAAGTGCTTCTAAGCAAACAAAAAATTCCACCTGCATGTATTCTTCGTGGTTGAACAAAACTCCATTGTGTATATGCCATTTCTCTATTTATCTGTTGACAGACATGTAGGTTGATTCCATAACTTGACTGCTGTTAATAGAGCTACAATAAACACAGATGTGCAGGTATTCCCACAGTGTGCAGATTTATATTTCTTTCGGTGTATTTCCAGGAGCATATAGTTGGATCGTCAGGTAGTGTTATTTTCAGTTTTATTGAGGACCCTCCATACTTATTTTCATAGTGACTGGACTAATTTATGTTCTTACTGGTCCTGTATAAGGGTTCAGTTTTTAGAGTTTTACCAGCATTTGTTATTTATTTTTTATTAATAGCCATACTAACTGGGATGAATTGCAATCTCAATATAGTTTTGATTTACATTATTTTGATGATTCAAGATGGTGAGCGTTTTTCCATTTTTGTTGATCATTTGTACTTTATCTTTTAAGAAATTTCTGGTCGCTTGATTTGTTCATTTATTGATTAGATTGTTTGATTTCTTGTTATGGAGTTTTTTGAGTTCCTTATATATTTCAGATATTAATTCTCTGTGATATGTATGGCTAGATATTATTATGCTAAGTGATATAGGTGCACTCAGAAAGACAAAGATCACATTTTTCTCTCATGGGGTGATCTTATATTATATATTCATAAATATATGTAAATATAAAGAAAACCACACACACATTCACATGATATGAGAGTAGAAACAAGACCACCTGGGAAAAGGAAGAGGACTAACAGGAGTGGGGGAAAGGTCATGCACAGTAAGTGAGTGAGGTCAAACTGTATGATACACCTGAATAAAATGTCTTAATGAGAGGTGGAAAGATAGCGCAGTGGTTAAGAGCACTGGCTGCTCTTGCAAAAGTCTTGCTCAGTTCCCAGCACCCATATACTCACTCACAACCATCCGTAAGAGGGTATTGGATGCCCTCTTCTGGCCTCCACAGGTCTTGTGCAACATGGGTGCTCATATATACATGTAGGCAAAATATACATATAAAATAAAAATAAATGAATCAAATCATTGTATAAAACATCTTTATGAACCCATCTCTATACATAATAATATATGTCAATAGAAATCTATATATGAGAAAAGAAATTCTCACTTCCTCTACATAATGTATTATATGATACATGTAAAGTGCAGGGTCTATCATTTATCTGATATAAAGATAGAGGCAGTGCAGAAGGAGAGCGTTCAGGTAGGCCTTCTAAGAGCTAGAGGGATATTCATTTCTTCAGCAATGGTTGAGATCATAGTTAGCTTCTCCTCACTGATCCATGTAGAAAGAGACAGAAATGAAGAGGTGGGTGACTTCTTTATGGCCCCTGTATTTCTTCTGCATGTGTTTTGTTTTGTTTTGTTTTGGTCTTTTTGAGACAGGGTCTTCCTGCAGCCCCAGCTGTCCTGGAACTCACTATGTAGACCAGGCTGGCCTTGAACTCACAGAGATCTGCCTGCCTCTGCCTCCCAAGTGCTGGGATTAAAGGTGTGCGCCACCATGCCCAGCTCTTCTGCATGTTTTTAACATGCATCTATATGCAACTGCAGTGCTTCTGGACATATCAACACATCCCCTTATCAAACATACTATTTAACTGGAGAAAGGATATCATTTTGCAAGATACAGGGTCTATGACTCACCAAGGCCCTTATTTAATATCCACACAGGTGTCTGGGAACAGCATGCTTAGATTATGTGGCTTTATAGTCTTACAAGGACATTTTAGGGAGAAGCTATTTTATTTATGAAATATATTCTGTGACCAAATTCTTACACATGAACATTTTCTAGATGTATCGGGTCAAACATGGCTAAGATAATATGACCTTCTCAAAGAAATGGGCTTTTCTCAAGCAGAGCACTGTTTTTGAAGCTGAAGACTTTGAATCCCCTTAATGACTTTGGAGGTGTCTTATGCACATGTTTTTAGATAAGGCTTTGTCCCTGTGCCTGGAGGCTTATTTATACTTGCACCCATCCATCCAATTCCTAAGAATGGTCTCAGAAAACCAATCTTTGGGATGGTTGTGGAATGAGGTATGCCTTGGGCAGCTGGTCTCAGGGCCTGGGACATACTGCCCCTCAAGAGATTGAGTGTGTGTGCCAGACCACGTGAGGATACTTATCATGCAAGTTGAATATTTCGCTAACTATAGGTGCTTCTATACTGATCTCAAAATTCTGAACTCAGGACTTGGTAAATAAGAATGAGAATAACTGGAGAGCCAAGATGGTGACAGCACAGATGAGGGTTCTGGAGCAATGGTGGCTGTGGCAGCACTCTTGGCACAAGGGCTTAAAACATGACACTGGGCCTCTTCATTTTATTAAGAATCTTGGTCAGATGACAGCTGGTTGAGGGTGCCCCGGGCAGCCTGCCTCAGGGCCCTGGGAGCGCTGGCTGTGAAGAGACTGAGTGTGGGTATGCTGGACCATGTGAAGAATCTTATCACATAGGATGAGTAATTTTCCTGACCATAGGTCCATCTATATTGATCTCAAAACTCTGAACTCTGAAATTGGCGAGTAAGCAAGAATATAGCTGGGATACCAAGATGGTGACAGCGGGGCTGCAGGGGTCAGAGCAATTACCACAGCTGCAGTGACTTCGTGCAAAGACTTAAAACATGACTCTGGTAAGAAGATGCCTCATCACTTGTTCCCCCTGGACATGAAGAAAGATGCAAGGGCAGTGGACACCAAGAGGGCTAATTGGACCCTTGACCATGAGGAAGAAAACACTCAGGCCTGTTGGCCCAGCTGCTGGGGTCTCAGGTTGCCTGGTGCCGACCTCAGGGAAGGAGGCCAGGCAGTGTTTACAGCCAGGAGGTGGTTGTGACCACCCCACTATGCTACACTTCGGTGTACCTCTCTTGCTAGGAGCTAGGCCTGCAAGCGACCACTGCATAGCACACCCAGGTTTTGGCCTAGCCATCATCGTCAATCAATGACTGTCAAGACCTGGCTGCAGTTCTCAGCAGAAGTCTACATATTTCAGAAAACAAGCTAGAGGACACTGGTATAAAGCTGTTGTGTGAAGCTATGAAACATCCCACTGTCACTTAGAAAATCTGGGGTTGAAGGCCTGTGAGCTAGCTGCTTGCTTGCCATAAGAACCTAGCTTTTGCTGTTACCCGTAGTAGAACACCGTGGAGAACTGAACTGTTGGAGAACACCTTGGTTCAGAGTGGGGTGACTGTGCTGAGTGAGGCCCTGATAGTCAATGTAACCTACATGTACTTGGGCTGTGAGACCTCGTTGTTTCTGATGACTGCAGAAGAAAGAAATGTCTACTTGATAGTCCTAAGCATTATGAAAAAGAAACAGAAAACAAGTATGAAAATTTCCTTATAAGAAACCTGGGCATATTCTGACCCCAAACCACATACAAAGTAAGGGAAGTGGGCCCTTATTTTGGTCCATCTTTGTGTAAGAATTATAGATCACTGATATTCTGATGAGATATGATTTCTCTAGCACCCAGCTCAGATGTGTTGTGTAAGATGGATAAGAGTTTTTCGTTTGTTAAGAAAAGAAATGAAAATTGGGATTATGGAGTGGAGGGTGGATGTAGGGGTGGTAAGGTGAGGGTGAAGGTGGGGGAGAGGGGCTGAATATGATCAAAATATATTGTATGAAATTCTTGAATTATTAAATTTAAAACAAACAGCAAAAAACCAGTCTCACCTCTATCACAGTTAACTTCTTCATCTGTTCCCTTAAATACATGACTTTCTTTGTCTTCACATAATATCTTCTAAAATTTTGGTAAACATTTCCAGAAGTTTTTTTGAGAAATTCAAAACTCCCCAATGTAAAGACAAACTTATCAATTGCCATTTTACCAAGTGACAAGAAAACCAAGTCCTGGTCATGTCCAGGTTCAGGGAGCAGACAGTGTCATCCCTGCTTTCAGCTTCAAACAAGAAAACTGGATCTGGTCTTCTACTGTAAGAGATAGACCCCACAATTCCTGAAACGCTACTATTTATTAAAAAGTCCAACATATGGGGCTGGAGAGATTGCTCAGTGGTTAAGAGCATTAGCTGCTCTTGCAGAGGACCCAGTTTCAGTTCCCAACACCTACGTGGTGGCTAACAGCCGTCCTGAGCCCCAGTTTCTGGGAATCTGACTCTCTCTTTTGGCTTCTGAGGGCATTGCATGCATGTGGCATACTTACATATACGCAGAGAAAACACTCATACACATAAATTAAAAAGAAATAAAACCAACATATAAGGTATGCCCTATCCAGATAGTCCTCTCCCCTAAACTTCTCGTACCTCCTTCCCTAACTACATGGCTAAAAATCTGGCTTCTGTAGATTGCCTAAATTAAATTATATCTTCCTGGAATATCTGCCTTTGAAGCACATGTGTCATATGCACAATGGGTCCTAAGTGAGTCATGATGCGGCCACTCCTGCTGCTGTTCTTTAGACTACAACCAAAAGTCTCGATCATTTCCCATTCATTGTAAATACCTTTTATTCACTTACAGTACTTACTTCTCCTTTGTGGTGCTGGGAATAGAATCTTGGGCCTCACCCCTGCGAAGTTAGGTGCCCCACCACTGAGCATCCTTCTCCTCTTACTAGTCATCAGTAATAGGATTTCATTTTGTGTGTGTGAGAGGGGGGTGTATAGACCTGAGTGTGTAGGTGAGTGTGCCCATGAAGAAGTGAATTCTGAGAGACACGAGACTCTATTTTTAAAAATTGGATCGATGGATGGATACAAGTATATATAAACCTCCTGGCACAGGGACAAAACCTTACCCATGTGCATAAGGAATCCCTGAGTCATCAAAGGGATTCAAAAGTCTTCAACTTCAGAAGCAATGCTCTGCTTGAGAAAGGTCTATTTCTTTGAGCAGTTCCTGTTATCTCAGAATGAAGAGATCAGAGCAGATTGTCAACTGTCTCTCTCTCTTATTGCCCTAAGACAGGGCAATTCATGCTTCTTCATTAAACTAGAAGAATGCCAGTTTGTCTTTGCTGGCCAATCAGCTGTCAGGATCCACCTGAGACCAATGTCCCCCTTCACACTAATGCTGTGGTTACAGGTATGCATGGCCATACTTAGCTTTATACATGGGTGCTAGTGATTCGAACCCAGGTCCTTGTGCTTGCAGAGTAAGTGTTCTTATCCACTAAGCCAAGTCATCTTCCTGGCCCTGCTTATACAGCAAGCACTCTTACCCACTGAACCGTCTCTCTCTAGACCCTAAGACAAAATTCTTTTTTTCTTTTTTTGAGATACAGTCTCCCTGTCACCCCAGCTGGGCAGGAACTCACTATGTACACCAGGCTGACCTCAGTCTCTCAGAGATACACCTGCCTCTGCCTCCCAAGTGATATAATTAAAGGCATGTGCCACCACACCTAGCTAAACAAATCATTTCTATGATGCTCTCTTTCCAGCAATGATTAACACTAATCCCTTGTTTTGATATTCTTTCTTAGGGGAACCAGTAGCCACTGAGGAGAAGGTTGAATGCACTTAATCCAGAAATTGTCAAAAAGTATGTCATTTCAAATATGGGTTTGCGTCATCTGAATGCAGTGGCTTTGTCAATACTGTGCTTTGAGGGGTTGGAATTCCTAATTTGTCAGCATCGGGTCTACATAATGTTGCTTCAGATAACAAGGCCTTTCTTATCAAGACAGTATGATTGTTGTGAACCATGGCTACTTCTATGAAAACAACACATGAAAACAAAGCATTTAATGAGATGAAAGAATGTCTTATTTAAGTGTTTGGTTTCTGTATCAGCTTGAGTGTCACATTCAATGAAAGGTAATATATGTGTTGAACTTTTAGCCAATATAGGTTTTCAGACTTTCAACTGACATCTCTTTATTTGATAATCTATAAGGATTATGTAGATTTTATTTCCCTGATATTTTCAACTGTTATTTCAGAACATACAGACTGAACATACTTAGTCTGAGAATCCAAACTAAAAAATGCTCCAAAATCTATAAATTTTGAGTGTCAACATAATGCCACAAGTAAAAAATTTCACACCTGACCTAGACACACTAAAGAGTTTGTATAAATTACATACAATTAATGTGGAAAACATTTTTATAAAACATTTTATTATTTTTATTTTATGTGTATGAGTGTATTGCCTGCATGTAGGTTAAGTGCACCTGTGTCGTGCAATGCCCATGGAGGACAGAAGAGGCTGTCGGATACCCTGGAACTGGAGTTACAGACAGTTGTTAGCTGCCATGTGTGTTCTGGGATTCAAACCTGGGTCTTCTGCAAAAACCGTGTTCTTAACCACTGAGCCATCTCTCCAGCCCAAAGGGAAAGCATTTTTAACTTACATCCAGGTTATGTGAATAAGGTTTATATGAAGCATGATGAATTTAGTGTTTAAATTTGTATCTCATTCCCCAAATAACTTATTCCCCAAATAACTTATACATAAATATTCCAAAATCTGGGGAAAGAATCTAAACACTTCTGGTGTCAAGAATTTCAGATAAGGGACATTCATTCTGTACTTGAATAAACAGTAAAAATGGAAAGTTCTTCAAATATAGAAATTTCAAATGTAGCTGTTTCTGTTTATTGTTTTTAGTTTTTGTAAATTTTTTATTGAATTTGTATTTCATATAGAACATCTTAATCATTTTATGTCTCCTTCCCCTCTGGCACCATCCCATAGCCCCCCATTGGAATTCATGTGTTCTGTCATTTGTGTTAAGTCCTATCAAGTCAAGTTAATGTCCCCAGATGTCCCTCAGTGCAAGTGCATCCACTGAGGTCTAGTCAGCCTATCTAGAGTCCCTCCTTCTAAGAAGATCAGCTTTCCTTACTCAGCAGTAATCAGCTGCCAATAGTTATTTGACAAAGATTGAGGCCTGTTACCCATTTCCACAGTTCTGTTCTGGGGTTTTGTCTGCTTGAGTTTTCATGGGTCTTGTGCATGCTGACACCATTGCTGTAGGTTCATATGAGCAAAGTCCCAGGAGCCTGTCGGACTCTATTTCCATATGGTCTTGTACTTCCTCCCTGCCTCTTACAATCTTGCTGCTGCTTCTTCTTGTTGCAGTGATCCCTGAGCCCTGGGTAGATGGAGTTTACTATAGGAGTTCTGTCCAAGGACCCATAATCTGCAGACTCTTATTCTCTATGCTTTTTTTGTGAGCTTTTGTGTTCCTGGCCCTCTGTTGCATGAGGGAACTTCATTGATGAGAGTTGAGAGATTCACATTAGTGCTCTCTTTACCCCTTGTTCTATATTCTGTGAACCTTCAGTGCAGAGGTTGAATTGTAGATGTACCACTTAGGCTTGGGCAATTCACAGACCATCTCTGTGTATGACCAGTTGTGGAACACTGTAATAATCTCCATCTATTGCCAAAGGAGCTTCTTTGATGAGTGGCGATTGGGATACTTGTCTGTAAATATAAGGATCCGTATTTTGCACATAGTAACAAATTATATTTGTCTAGGGATGTGACAGCCTTAGGGGGTTTCTCTAAGATCTGTGACCTCTCCAGCCATGTGTCTTTGGCTATGTTTACAGTATCACACATGAATTTCCTCCCATTGAGTGGGCTTTAAGTCCATATAAATAGCTGTTGATCACCTCCAAGACAAAAGTGTGACTACTGCACCAATGTCGTTTGCTATGCTTGTCATTGATGTGGTTATTAGGCCTTAAAGCTGGAGTTGGACCATTGATTGATGTTCTTCCATCCTTAGCAGCTTGCATAGTGCTGTCCAGAACTATGAAAGCTAGCCTTCAGGGGAGATAGCCTATGTTTTTATACGTGTGCCTCAAACTAGAGTATTTGGATTTAAGAACAATTGTGGAAGTATAATAGGCTCCTTTGGTATTGTTCCCGGTGACCCACTTGTGGAATTGGTATTTCTCATTTGGGAAGTCCAAGGCTCTGATAGATTAAAAGTGCTCTTTCTTGTGGTGGTTGAGTGATGCTTTCACTAAGGGATAAAGTAAGGGATCTATTGAGACTAAAACTTAAAATAACAAAGAAATAAATTACCGTGCAGGTGATGGGTAGTTTATTCTAATTACAATGAACTTTCTCCTTATATTTCAATTATAACACTGAATGAACAGGGGCAGAAAGAATATATCTGAAATTCAGGAAATTCACCAATTGACCTTTTAATGCCTCCAAACTCAGTGGCAGCCATCCATTAAAAACGGTAGCACAAATATCCCAATAAAACTGAAGCACCTGACCTGGTCCTCAGTGTTAAGGAGTAGGTCACCCCAACACAAAAGCAAATTAGATCAACTCAGAGACAAGTGAAGAGTAGGATGATCCAAATGACACATTATGTGACAATTACTCTGAATTTTTGTAAAAATTAAAATACGAAATATATAAAATGGAAAAATACAATGCAAGCATTTATTATAGCTATTAAGTAAAATATTGTAGATAAAGTTGAAAACATTCTTAATACTTTCTGATTCCACTCTTAGATATAACCACTGTGGTATATAGATTGATGCATTTTATAATTAACATTGTATTATATGGTGTATTTTTTTCTCTATAGCTTGTTTTTATTCAGCATATAATTTAGATTTTTGTTTAGTATAAGATTTCTGCAAGTCTCATTTCCTTTTAATCTATCATTATTTTAATTGATAATTTTCCATCATGATCAGTTCTTTAAATAACTGTGGGATCCCTCATTTCCTGTAGCAGAGGTCCTTGCATTCCTGAAACTAAAGAAACTCACATCACTCCATATTAAGACATACATTGTAGAGTGAATGGTGGCGCTACAGGAATGACTTGGTAATTTTCTATGATATTTTGGTAATGGGTCTCTGGAACAGAGCCTTCTAGACTCATGCTTTGCAAGAGCATACATTCAAGGCTAAAGCTCAGAACACTTAAAGTGATTAGCCCTATTATCCATTTCTTGAGAACAATTATTGAGGACAAATTACTTCTTGTTTTTGCCCTCTTTTTCCAATAGAAACCTATTTGTATTTATCAAAAAGCGTATTGTTTTGGGAAGTAATATAAACCAAGCAAAGAATAAACAAAGCTTCCCTGAGCAGGTGGGAAATATCTCTGATCTCTCAACACTTAACACTCATGGAGATCAAGCATAGTAAATGAAAAGTTTGTGCCTGCAACCAACACCAAACACTACCGACTCTGCTAAGCATAATAACTTTGCCATGGTATACTGTGTGAGAGCGCTCCTTCTCTTTTGAAAATATTTGTGTCAAAATTTGTGTCAGGCTCTAGTGGATGAACTCACACTGCAGGACATCTTGGTACACACACTTGACTCAGTAGTCCTTAACATATGTGACAAAATGCATGAAGTCTTGTGCGTGCACTATGAGGTGTGTGTGCAGATATGGAAGGGGAGCTAAATATGATTAGGATGTATGAAATCCACAAAAATTCGATGAAATATATTAAAAAATTTTGTGTCAAATATTTGTGTCCAAAAAGAGTTCTAGAATTCTAACAAACCCCTATAAACAGCACTACTCTCTGAAAATTAAGATCATTATCAAGTTTTGAAGGCTTATTTTTTCCTTTTTAGTTTAATATCAAGAATTTGTTTCTATACTTGACTTCTCTAGAATCTTTGCTTGTTTTCAAAGGATATGTCTGTGTTAGAAAACACATAGCAAGTAGTAACTAAGAACAATTTACCTTTCCAGTTTTTGTTGTTGTTGTTGTTGTTGATTGTTTTTTGACAGGGTCTCCCTAGTCACAGCATGCCTGGAAGTCATGATGTGAACCACGGTGGCCTAGATCTCACAGAGATCCATCTGCCTCTGCCTCCTGAGGGCTATGATTAAAGGCACACGCCACGATGCCTGGCGTTCCAGTTTGTGTTATTACTCTTCTAATAGAAATGGCTATATCTTCATTTGTAGTAAAATGGATGGAACTGGATGTCATCATAGTAATCAAAGTACACTAGACTCAGAAAGACAAATACCGTGTGTTTTCTCATATGAAGAATATATACCTATATATCTATGAATGAATGAATGAGTGAATGACATGACATGACATCACATAAAATAGAAAGAACATACTTGTGAAGCAAAGGAACCAGGAGTGAGGAGAGTAAAAAGGAGGTTGTGAATATGATTGCAGTGCATTACATAAATATATAAAAGTGTAATGCTGAAACCCATTATTTTATATGAATAAGATACAGTAATAATCAGAATAGCAATAAAAACGACCAGACCTTGTCAAGCACATTGGGTTCTTTCAAGTCACAAAGCAGTCTACAAATACAGCCAGAAGGAATTAAGATGAGAGAAAATAATACTATAAAAGTGACATAGAGTTTCATAGAGCTTTAATTGTTAGCTTATTTCCCTTTTGGTAATATTACATATATTATTGATAAAGAATAATTCAGTAAGCCATTATCACTTACCTGGTACCTATCAAAGGGACAGACAACCAGAGTGATAAAGAGATATTTTGGATAGTGATGGATTGGGTTTTAGGATCTGGTACACTGTCGGTGCAATACAAAGATTATATTCACTTTGTATCTTGGGTGTGGGGAGGTCAGTACTCTCTTTTTGAATTTTTAGATCTCTAGGTGAAGGTAAGTCATGAGATTGAGACTTTACATGAGAAATTATGACTGAATGAAAATTTTAAGGTATATTAGGATAGAATTGATTATATTTTTAATATCAGAAAACTGAATAATTATATCTAGAGTACAGTAGAGCTGATAGCAAAAAATAGTTATGTTTCCCACCAAGATTGAAATCTTTCTCTGTAATTTGAATTTGAATTAGATTTTGTGAGCAGAGTGTGATATGGATGGCATTGTGTCAGTTCTTAGTGTGGACATTAAGAGCTCTTGTCCATTTCTACTCAACATCTTGGATTCTTGCTGATATAATTTACAAAACCTTGGATAATAAGTGCTTGCTTGGATAATAAGCGCTAGTCTCTGTTACACTTTTTACTCCAGCCAATAGTCAGACAAAGAGCTTCCTAGCTGACTAGCAGTGGAGTGATGATTCATTTAATACTTGAATAACTTCCACTAGATCTCAATTTTTTATATTTATTTATTATTTTTATTTCATGTGTATGAGTATATTGCCTGTATATATGTAAATGCACCTGTGTCTTGCAGTGCCTGTGGAGGTCAGAAGAGGGCTTTGGATCCCCTGGAACTAGTATAATGGACAATTTAGCCATGATGTGGGTACTGGGAACCAGACCTGGGTCCTTTGCAAGAGCAGTCAATGCTGCTCTAGGCTCATAGGAGGAGACCACAGCTTCAGATTCACAGGAGGAGACCACCAGGGAACCACAACTCTGGTTTACAGGAAGTGACCACAACTCCAGTTCACAGGTAAGGACTACAGCTCTGGCTCACAGGTGAAGGGTGGGGAGGGTGGGGGGGTAGAGTGGTGCTGTGTGTGAGGGTTAACCACTCCACGTTTATAGGAGAGGCCTACAAAAACTCCAGCTCACAGGAGGGGATTACAGCTCTAGGTTCATAGGAGGGGATCACAGCTCCAGGTCACAGGAGACAACCATTGTTCCAGCTCATGGGAGACAATGAAAACTCCAGGCTCATGGGAGGGGACCTCAACCCTAAGCTCTTAGGCGGGGACCAACAGCTCCAGGCTCATGTGAGGGGACCACAGTTCCAGGCTAGTGGGAGGGGTCATAATTTCAATTATGCTGGTTCCTACTATTTTCCTGACCATCACTCTGTCCACATATTTATACTTGTGTTTAAGAAAGTACATATTGGAGTCCATGCAGCAAACAGAGGCAACAGTTACTTGCTGGCTTGCATTTCTCTCTAGAGGGACATCAATATTAGAGAAAACGACTTTTTGATTTTGTTTAAGGAGACAGAAGAATTTAATATTTTCTTTTTCATGGTTAAGGACCTGGTCAGTGATTTTGGTATCTGTTTTCACATCTTCCTCTGTGGCCAGGGGAACAGGTGACAAGACATCTTCTCACTGGAGTCACATATTAAGTCCTTCCACAGCTTTCTGTATCTGTACCTGACTGAGCCAGGATCTGTCACCACCACCCATATGGGTCATGTCGCTGTGCTGCTGTCTTCTTGGCTTCTCAGTTATTTTCTTTCTTACTTGTCAAGTCCTGAGTTCAGAATTTTGAGATCAATATGGAAGATCCAAAGAGTTTTCCAACCATCAGGCTGGCACTGGGCAGCCTCCCTGCTGTACCTCTTGGTCACCCAGTGGCCACCCAGCTTCTCCAGCCCGATTCCATTCAGGCTGCTGCTGTGACCCCACATTCCTGTAGCAGCCCTTGGCAGGATGGGGTACTCCAGGAGCTGGTGAGGCCTTGGGGGCAGCTGGACCTCATCTTCCCCGGCTTGTTGGTCCACGGTTGCCTGAAAGGCAGGTGGGGAGGAGGACTCCAGCTCCAGTTTAAGGCCCACAACTTCTGGGCCCTAAGCCTGCTCAAGCCTGTTTTTGTTTATTTAGACATAAGAGTGTTTAAATATAAGAACATTTTAAGTTAAATTTAAGTTAAAATATTATGGGAAAGATTGTTTTTGTCAGACCTACTGATTTTTTAAAAAGCTATGATATGAGGTTAATTGGAGAGAATGGTGAGTTGAAGACTAATGTGCTATGTAATGAATTCCAGTCCAGGCTGAGCTGAATAAGAAGACCTTATCTAAAACACACAAAAAATAAAATAAAACAATTGAAAAAAAAGAACAGGTTATTGAGATAACAGTCATACCTATGTTCTCCCAGGTGAAATCATGAAATCAGTAAAGTTAAAAAAGAGAATAAAAGGTAAAACAAACTAAAACATCGAGTTAGTTATAAAGCCACTGGCATTGATGTTGAAATTGTGATTCCTGTGACAGCCGGCCCTGACTCAGCTCTCAACCAACAGTGTGACTTCATGCAGAGAACACATATGTGATATGTTTTAAAGCAACTGTAGTTTTGTCCTAATTCCAAGATTATAAAGGATTCCCTACAATCATAAAGACTATTTCCAATAGTGATGCAATTAGGGACACTCCCTCAAAGGAGACGTAGGAAAAGCCTGAGCACCTGCAACATGGATGGCAGGAAGGCAGTGCTGCTGGGATCATTAGAAAAACCCTCGGCTACAGAATTGCTCATGGGAATCTGTCAAACCAATTCTGTGTCTCACGTATAAATTCTGGACTCCTGCAAGGCTCTGCTGATATACCAGGGAGTTATTAGATTCAGAGCTATGTTCAGCTCTTTTGATGACCTGGAAAATGGAGTTTTGTATACACTTCTAAGTGTGTGCCTTAAATCCATTGCTGAAAGTCTAGAAAAATTTTCTATTATACAACTTCCCAAATGACTAAAAGCATATCTGTTTTCATGTAGACTTCAAATATATTTTTATTTTGAAAGGATGACTTAGAATTAAAACTATAGACCCACGCAGTACTAGGTGTTAGGAAGTAGTCATGTTTCAGTTATTTATCGCATGAGTTTTAAAGGATTTGAAGGATGAGCCCAACAATCAGCTTAGTTAGGGAAAGAATCCTGGGACATACTGAGTACTTTCATTCAATAGTTGATACCAGTTTAGCATTTCCTCTTCCTTTTGGGAGTGATCTCTCTAATCAACTAAAGAAGGGATAGGACCCCTCTAGTATAATATTGTCAGGGCATTCTGAAGACTTGTCATTAACATGAGAACTGCTGTGTTCTGTTGTGGAAAGTTGCATCTTGAAGTTGATGAAGGCTCTGTCAGTGACACAGTGGATCCAGTGTCTTATCTTGCTCCTTATCACTCACATTGAGAGAATGGATCCTGAGGGAGATGCTGGAAGAAGGCAAGAGAAGAAATTGCCCAGAAGGGCTGTAAAGACTGAGAGGAAAAGAGACTTGAAAATTGCCACGTGAAAGTGAATTGAATGAATTAGAGAGATAACTTAATTGAAAAAGTAAAGAAGTTTTTGCTTCAATCTCTGAACCTTAAGACTTTATCATCATCTAGTTGCATTGTTGTAGAGTAAAATTTTGAGATGCTAGCCCATGTTCTTCCTTCCTTTCAGGCAGAGAACAGCCTATTCTTATTGCCACAAGCAAGCACCTAGATTTCAAATCTCTTTCTGGATTATTTGCTCAAAACCCTTGGGCTTTAAGGAAACACAGATAACACTAAAAACATGTAGTATGAAGTCAAAAGTTTAAGGAAAAAAGGTCTTCCCTTTGAAATTTAAAAATAATTTTCATTTAGTCAAAGGAAAGAAATATATAAAAGAGAATGGTTAGGGAAAAGAGATGTGGTTGTGTCCAAAAGGCATAATGCTAGTTATTAGTGCAGTTTACCCAACATATCTGTTAATCCCACTCCTTTAGGAAACATACACAATAGGATTATGTTTCTTCATCCTCTTTTTGTGATATTTAATAATCGTATTTTATTTAACTATTTTAATGTAATTGTTTAAAATGTTTTATGTGTATCTTCTTGAGATTGGATAGGGACAAGTGTTAGACTAACCAATACAATTTGAGGTGGCATGTGTAAGATTAAGTACTGTGGTGAAGCTTGCCACCTTCTCACTTGGAGTGGTCCTTGTGGACATGCATGTTGAGATAAACCCTTCACTGACTCCAGTCCCACCTTCTTTGCCAGGTACATAACACACAACATGACTGAGAAACTTAATTCTGCTGTATTAAACCATTGAAACTTCACAGATCATGTGTGTGCATGTGTAGGTGTTTTATCTTAGTGGCCTTAAAAATAGAGCTGTAATGTTGCTGTCAAAAGTCTGGTTAGGAGAGAATTAGTGCCTGGTACAGTAAACAGCCAAATACCCATGGTCATAGAGCCTAGAGAGAATTCTACCACTGCCCCTTTCCCAAACCACTGTAACTTATTATATTCTAAATACTTTTCCTTATGTTCACAGACATATGTGGTTCTCACAACTCATCAAAGAAGCTTCTTTTTGCAACAAAAGGAGACAATTACATATATGTATATATGCATTCATGGCAAACATACATGATGTATATATGTACTTGTAACCATATTAGCCAAGGAAAAGTTCATGAAGTTAAGAGGGACAGTCATGGGAAGAATTAGAGTGGGGAGAGGGAGAGGTAGGGTGATGTAATACAGTGCTCATGTATGAAAGTATTAAAATTTTAAAAAGGAAATATATTAGAAATTATAGAAACAAAATTTTCAAGTGAAAAAAAAAAAAGAACCTATAGTAGCCACTGTGCATACTTATGCCTCAGATAATAAACCGTTTAGCAGGGGAGAAGATAAAAGCAATGACTAAGGCTGAGATTTAATATCAACAAAACAGGAGCTAGAGAGATGGCTCAGTGATTAAGAGCACTGACTGCTCTTGCAGAGGGCCCAGGTTCGATTCCCAGCACCCACATGGTGGCTATGAACTGTCTTTAACTCCAGTTCCAGGGAAATCTGATACCCTCTTCTGACCTCCGCAGCATTGCATGATACGGGTGCACTCACATACATGCAGGCAATACACTCATACACCTAAAATAAAAATAATAAATAAAATATATTTTAATATCAAGAAAACAGTGGCTACTGTTAGCATCGTCTCAAAACTCTAACCTGCAATTGCTACCTTTTTCATTTTGTATATGTGAAAATTGAAGCGCAAGATGAGGCAATTTGCTATGTTAAAAAATGTCTGTTTGTGTGTGTGCAATTGTGTGGTGTATACATGTAGGGGGGTATGCACAACCATACACACGTGTGTAGAGGCCAAAGACTTGGCATCAAGCTTCTTTCTCTAGCACTCTCAACCATATATTTTGAGACAGGGTCCAACAGCTAGAAGTGGAACCAAAATTAAAACTCAGCATTTATCTAAAAGGTCATTACAGACCACACACACACACACACACACACACACACACACACACACACACAAACTGGAGAAATATCTGTGAACTTGTTGGTCAGCAACAAGTCACCATTTAACAGATAGCAATTGTTAAATACTAGGAAAAATTCAAACAAGGAAGCACATGTAGGAAGAAAAGTGGGTTACTGTATCACTCAAAGAACATGAAGAAGGATAAATATCTATCTTATTTCTATTTAAATAAATGACCCAATGGGGGAGAAACTGTTTCTAGGGCTATGGAGATGGCTCAGTATAAAAGCAAGAGGGCTTAGGTTTAGACCCCATCACCCACTGTAAATACAATGCTGGCTGGGCAGAAATAGATGGATTCCCAGAATTCACTGGCCAGCCAGTCTAACCAATTGATGAGCAACATGCTCAGAGAAGGACCCTGTCTCTAAATTCTTGTCAGAGGAAGATGCCTGATATCAATCTCTGGCTCTACATGCATGTGTATGGTTGTGCATGCTCCCAGCATGCATACAGCACACACATGTACTCACACAAATGCAGATTATTTCTTTGAAAAAGCATCTGGTTGATATAAGTGCTCAGACTGTTTCATCAGAAGTCCTAAGTTTGAATTCTGGGTCTGCAAACTAACTAGATGTGCAATCTTGAGTAAGCCATTTACCTTTCTGTATCTCAGTTTCTTCATGTGTAAAAATGGAAGTAATAATAGTACTTACCCTGCCCAGTATAGTAGAGGATTAAATAAGTTAGTATTTGTATAGTGTTAAGAGTCCATATGAATAGCTAAAGGCTACATAACAAGCAACAATGCCAGATAGGAGATACCTTCTTTTGAGTTGTTGCACAGCATAGCCCAAGGGACTCGCAGATAGTAACCCAGCATAGAACTGGGAAAATGAACAGCAGACCCCAATCTTATCTAAAGGAATATGGACAACTGATTGCTGCTAGATGAGGAACAGCTGACCCTCCTAAAACAAAGACCTCTAGATAGGCTGACTAGATTCACCAGAAGGGCAAGTAGTGGGGAATGGCTGGGGGTGCTGACAACACAGCAGACAGTAGCAGGGATATCAGAGCATAAGGGCTCTAGTGGGGGGAGGGAGGATAAATTGCAACCAATACATTTTTATTTGGCTCATGGATCTTGAGAGTAGGGGTATGGTGCTACTAGCACCTGGGGAGGGTCTTCATGCTACATTATAACATGGCAGAAGGACATATTCCAGACAAAGAGAAAAACTAGGACCAAACTCATTGTTTTTATCAGGAGCCCACTTCTATGATTGCTATTCCATTCTTTAGATAACACCATTAATTACTTGTTAAAGATCTCACTTTTAACCTTATCGCAATGGAAATTAAATTTTGGCATGAATTTTGGAGGAGCGGTTGGAGCCGTAGCACACCTGATTGATTATCACTGCCTAACTCCATGTATTCGGTTATGCCTGTGTGCCTGTAAGGCATCTAGGTATTTACTATTTTCCAAATTCCAAGTAACTAATTCATGTAAGACTGCTCATCTTCTAATCATCCCTAGAGAAATCAGAAATTTCCTCAAGTTAACTGGGTGAAGTCTGCAGGTTTTTCTAGCAATCTTTAGATGCCTTCCCTTCCTTTAAATGACAAAGCCTCCATGGAACATTTAACCTTTGATTGAGAGGCTGCTCTCTGAACTTCTCTGAAGCCACTGTTACAGTGGGTTGAGATTTATTTCCTAAGATTCAAGTTCTTTGCCAGACCATTAAGCCTTTGAGGTCCAAGAAAAACCACAGAAAATTGCCAGTGTCATGACTGAGGAAGAAACAAGCTTTGAAATACAGGAGCGAATAAAAAGTAGAACCTCTGCAGGTAAGTCATTCCCCCCACCCCAGATAAAATGCAAACTGAATGGACAATTACTGTGGGCCCTGAAAAGATGCTGTCTGTTGGGTGGACAGAGAAACAGGCATTGACACTCTGCCTAGCATCTTGAAACCCAGAGCCTACTGCTTAATTCCAGAATTAAAATGAAAGCTGTTCTGAGACCATGGCCTTAGTATGATGAAAGTCATTTTGTAGGGTCTTAGACATCAGGATATCTGCTTCCTACTTGGAAAATACCTTCAAATCCTCACTTCTAAATCAGATGGCTCGTCTTCATGGCCCATTGAAAAGATCACAAATTTCAGTTTTTCCTCCAGGATGCTGACGAGAACAGGATGCCGATAACAACCAGCAATAAGGCCACTGGTGGAGTGATTTGGGGTTTATTGGATTCATGAAGTTCTATTCCAGGGAAATTTATGAGAGAAATGTAATTTTGGAAAGAAAAATATGTTGTAAATTGATGGCAATTCTTTCTGGTCTCAGATCTTTATTAAGGCAAGAGTATCATAGCCACATGGAGAAATTTGAGTTCCAGCTCTAACTAGTTTAATAGAAAAAGTTTCCAAAAGAACCATATTCCACAGCAAGTCTGGGATTTTTAATGCCTTTTGTTTTGTGGCTTTGTGATTTACACGAGGCATTGTACATAAGTATGCAATGCTCCACTTCCTTGATGAAAACAGGCTTTCCTGTTTTATGGACCTGCATATATTCAGCTGAATTTTTCCACATGGGACAAAATTTATGTTGAAAACTGATCTAAGGAAATTTGACTTGAAAGGATTTTTTTCCAGAAGTGGTAGAAATGCTGACTTTAATCACAATTCCTGGTAGCTGAGCTGAGTGGATAAAATAATAAGACAACAATTTATTAATGACAATAATGTGAACTTAAATAAATCAACTAAGGAATCTGTAAGGGCACACTGTCCATTTTTCATGACTTCTGCATAGAATTTTCTGCTTGTCTTCATTTTCCGAGTTCAAAGCGTACTTTGGTAGCATAGAGTACATTCAATGTTGTCTTTAGCCTCAACTAGCTTTCTAAGCACATTAGACACAGATATTTTAAAGTAAGTTTAGTTTGGACTGCTTATGACTCTACTTTTCCCTCTTCCATTCAATATCCTAGGGCTTAGGTTAGATATTGCTCAAGCCCTTGGTAATTTTTCTATCTCGCTTCCTTTCCTTTTTGTCATCTTTTCTTATCCTCCTCCTCACAGCCCTTTATTGTCACTAGATACTAGTACCTTACACAGTAAAAATCCATGCTAAGAAACTTTTAACTTTTCAACTCTCAATGCAGACTTATAATCTAGCAACAGCGATATGGAGATGATTAGATTCATTCATCAAACAAAGAGTTATTAGCATGGTTGATACATCTCTGCATCAATAGTGTTGTAAAACAGAGCACACTTCCTGATTAAAAAATACTTACAAATGAGCACAGTAGGAGAGAGGGAGGTAAATTATCAAAACTTCTGCATCATTTTTCTTTCCTTATAAAGAGGTACCTTGTCCAACACACATTCTCAAATGAAGATATTTTTGCCTTTCAAAATCTCACTCTTTCTAAAAAGAAATATTTTTCCAGTAAGTATGAAAGTATATTAAAATCATTCAATTTATAATGCATTACAGATTTAAAATAGAACTTTTGTAATCTACTCAAGGAGAATATTGAAAATCAGATACGCAATTGTATGAAAACAGTATTTGAGTGAGAACATTACCCCAAAGGACTAAACTGCACAAGTGTGGGTCGCTCTTTTATCTGAGTTATCTCCAGAAGCTGTCACTTGGCTCTATGCTATGCAAATCAGAACAACTGTTTCTAAACCAGCTGGATTTCACAGATCTCTTACTGAAAGGTTGAGGAGGCTACTATAGTTTGTTACATCAGCTCAAAACCTGTAGTGAAGTTTGGGTTCATGGGTCTCAGCTAAGCCCACCAAGAGTTTTGATTCGCTTCTGCCTTAACTAATGTTTTCCAGGCTACTTTGTGTTCTGTGTTCGTGACTAGAAGATGCTATAAGATCTGGAAAGAAGGGCCACAGAAGCCATTTTGTTCTCACTCTGACAGGAGACTGTGGGTTTCTCAGAAAGGAGCTCTTCACGGCCTGCTTGCATTCTGTTCACTTGCAACAGGCAAGCAGAACAACGTGAAGTTTTTACTGTTCTCTGCAGATTTTAAGCTCTAGATGCCAGGTCTTTCTGTGGTTTGTTTCTCCTAATTCCATTTTATGTCCTTTTCTGTTTTAACCGCATAGAAGCAAGCCCAAGGCCTCCAAGCCCTCACAAAGCGCAAACTTCTGAACTTTTTCAGTAACAATAGTGTGTAGTAAGCAGTTTTTCACTTTCCATGTTGATCTACATTTATATTGCCATTTTAACTATATTTTCCTCCCCTATTGCCCATCAAAATTTAAGCTCCATGAGAACCAGGCTACTATTTTATTTTTCTTTTGACTTCACTCCAGAGACAATACAGAATGGGATGCAAAATTGGCTCACTAAAAAGACAAACAGACATGAAATCTCTGTGGTTCCATTTTTTAATTGTAAAAGTTATATATGTTTATTATAGAACACTTGCAAAGGGAAGACTTATATAAAGAAGATATTCTTAATTTTCTAATTCAGACACGATTGATATTAACAGTAAGTTTTATTGATGAATAATTAAAACAATTTGAATTATATCTAAGAATTAAAATTTGCATAGTATTCTTTCTACTAACATCATAAAATAAATAGCTTTGTCACCACTAAAAACTTCACATGAACATTGAGTTGGCTTTATACTAGTTGATTATCCAAATGTACCATCATTTATTTAACTAATTCCTATTGCTGAATATTTAGGTTGTTTTTACATATTTTGTTATAAGCAGTGCTGCATTAACATTGCACACAAGTCTTTCTAGCATCATAAAATAGTTTTCAGCATATTGTTTTCTTAAAACCAAAGCTACTTAGTGGTTATACATTCAAAATAAGTAGCATAATAAGCGACAGGCTAGCAATGAGATATGAAAATGAAGAAGGAAATAAATTCTCTGATGGGGTAGCTTTCCTCAAGCGATTAGTGCATAAATAAATGAATACATCTTTAAATGGAAGAGTAAAATAGCCCTTTTGCCCACCCATTTTGTCAATGGCACATAAGTAAAACAGTCAGATATGATACTTGGAAATGTATTTTTTTCCACACTTGTCATTTACATGAACACAATCAGATTTATTGGATTGCTTTCTTGGGAATATATAGTTTCTTAGATGGTTATGCTCCCTGCTTAATCTATTGTTGATTTGGAAGCTTCTCTTCCACAAAAATGATAAAAATCTATTCCACATTATCAAGTAATGAATGCAGGCAAGAAAATTATTTTACCCTTTATTTTAATGTCATAACAAAGCAATTCAACCCAATGAAGTTCACACAAGGGGTTCTACTGAAAGTGACTGGAGACAAACAAGGACACTCTAAAGTTATGGTTCCATGAGTAGAGACGGCTCACATGGAGGAACTGTGGGGAGGTGCGCAATGAGGAATTGATATGTGCCAATGCAAACGTTCGGGGCAGAAATAGAATCAGGTTGAAGCTCATCATTTTAGGGAACTGCTCTCAAAGCTATGACCTAGATGAGCATATGATGAAATCATTTCTCAGTTGAGGGAGCTACAGAGGGAGAACAAAGACAGTTCCTTCAAAGTTAGCCTTTGGGCAGTCAATCCCTGGGATTGGCAATCAGCATAAAGGACACTAATAGCTTCTTTCTTCCTTTTAAAAACCATATTGGCACTTACAAAAACAGAAAACCACATCATATACCAATATAATATGGAGGAAAATTAAAGTCGAATTTCATCTAATAAAAGAAATCTATTTGATGTGCTGGCAGTCCCTAGAACTTCAGCATTCAAAATGCTCAGGGGTAGTTGCCTGATGGGAAATATCAGAGGAAGTTTTTAAAAGACAATTACTACCGATCCGATGAGCAGATAGTGTTGCAGAAAGAAATCCTGAAGAAAGAAATGCAGTATAAAACAGTATTGGTTTAGGTAATGGAGTGAGGGTTGACCGTGTAGCAACTTCTGGACTTCTCTTTAGTTTGGCTTGCGTGACCAACAGCCAGTCCTCTCACGCCGCACTCTTGGTACCCTGAACTGTGTGTAGCAAAGGGAGCTGGAGAGACTGTGTCTATCATGGCAAC
This sequence comes from Nannospalax galili, assembly GCF_000622305.1. Lineage (NCBI taxonomy): Eukaryota > Metazoa > Chordata > Mammalia > Rodentia > Spalacidae > Nannospalax > Nannospalax galili. Next base: position 2,145,999 of record NW_008357993.1, on the reverse strand, counting down.
TTCACAGCAACAGCAACCAAGACAGAGCGTGTATCATGTTAGTGCACTCTGCCAGGTAACCCCAAATGGGCAAATAGCGTATCTCCCAAATAGGCTTGAACAATAGGTAAGAGGTGAGATGTTCATTGTTAAGAACAATATTGAGACATTTAAAAATATTGAATATGAGTACGGCATTGCTTTAAAAATTTTACATGTTCCAGGTTTGAGAAATAGCTCAGGGGTTAAAACACTGGATCCTCTTGCTGAGGACTCCTAGGAGTTCAGTTCCCAGCACCTACAACTGTCCATAACTCTAATTCCAGAGGATCCAATGCCCTCTTCTGGCTTCCATGTGCATTGCATGCATGTGGTGTACTTGGATACACGCAGGCAAAACACTCAGATATATAAAATAAAAATAAACAATTTTTAAATGTATATTTTTATTGAATTTTTGTGTATTTCATACAATTCATCTTAATCATACTTAGACCCCCCCCCATCTGCATTCCTGTTGCATGGGATTGCCCTCTGCCTGGTAAGCTAAACTGCCAAGTGGACTTGACTGTGGACACTCTGGAAGAGGGGAGGGGCAGAGAGAGGCAGCTATGCTTTCCATCTAACAAGCTGGCTTGAGTTGTACATGGGGGAGGGACTAAGGGTAAGAACAGGGGAAGCCAGAAAGAGGGGTCTCCTTCACCATCTTGGGCAGCTGCAGGGAGGTCATAGGGTCCCTGATGCTATGTAGAGGGGAGCCCACCCTGCCCACACTTCTATTAGTAACCCCCTCACCCACTGCTCTGTAATCAAGCCCAAATAAACTCACTGGTTTCCCAAACTGCAGTTTGATGGAAGTGTACCTTGCCTTGTCTTTGGAACCTGTGGGAGGAGGGGGCAGGACACTGTGTGCACCTCCCAGAAGGAATTTTAGCAACAACCCCCCATACCCCACCCCTGGATTTCATGCATTCTGTCATATGTATTAAAGTCTATCAAGTCAAGTTTTTGTACCCAGATGACCCTTGGTGCAAGTTCATCTACTGGAGTCTAGTCAGCCTATCTAGAGTCCCTCCCTTAAAGAAGATCAACTCTCCCTCATCCAGTAGGAATCAGTCGCCAATAGTTCCTCAGCTAAGGTTTGGGCCTGCTGCCCATTTCCCCAGTTCCGTGCTGGTTTTTTTTTACCTGATGGAGTCTGCATGGATCTTGTACATGCTGTCACCATATGCTGTCATATGAGCAAGTTCCCAGAGACATGAAAGATTCTGTTTCCTTATATTCGTGCACAAACCCCAACTTTTACAATCTTTCTGCCCCTTCCTCTGCAATGGTCCCTGAGCCGTGGATGGGTGAGGTTTAATATAAAAGTCCTATCTGGGGACACATATTCTGCAATCTCTTATTCATCACATCTTGAACAATTGTGGGTTTCTGTGTGTACTGCACTCTGTTGCATGAGGAAACTTCACTGGTGAGAGTTGAGTGATGCATTAGCATTCTCTCTACCCGCTTTTCTGCTATGTTCCATGAGCCTTAGGTGTAGAGGTTCCACTGTAGATGTGCCACTTAGGGGTCAGCATCTTTCAGTTGCATATTCCTTGTGTGGGGAATTTTGTAATAGTCTCCATCTGTTACAAAAATAAGCTTCTTTGATGAGTAGTATGTAGCATAGAGCTGTCCTCCAAATATCAAGCTTCCCACACTTGGTGGCACCCACTTGCTTAGGATCATCACAAACAAACCTGACTGTTGATCCTCCACAAGGAAAGCGGGGCTGGGAGAATCAGCCACACACCCAAGTTGCACGAGGAGGAGGGGCTAAGAGTACCTAAGCTGGGGAAGCCCCTAGGGAGGGGCTCCTCACCATTTTGGATGGCTACTGGATCCACAGTCAGATTGGGGGACACCCACACTCTTATAAGGAACCCCTCACCCATTGCTCTGTATGGAAGCCCAATAAACTCTTTAGTGCCCCAAACTGTAGTTTGGAGAAATTGGACCTCAGTTTGTCTTAAGGATGATTGGAGGAGGGGATTGAATGGCCTTTGGAATATTAGAAACATGGTGACTGGGATACTTACCTGTAAATATAAGAAATGATATTTAGCATACAGTAAGAAATAACATTTGTCTAGGGGTATGACAGAGATAGGGTTTTCTTTAGGTTCTATGGTCCTTCCATCCATGTGTATTTGGCTATGTTTACAGTACCACCCATGAGTTCCCTCCCATTCAGAGGTCTTTAAGTCCAATTAGATAGTTTTTGATTATCCCTAAAAGTGCCACTACTGTACCACTGTAGTTTGTTGTGTCAGCTGTTGTCAGAAATGAAAAAGGATGTTACATCCTCTATCTCATTTAGTCCTCACAACAACCATCAGAGAAAGGTCTTAATAGACACCACAGGTAAAGGAACTAGGAACACAAAATTACATAGAATCCAAGAAAGAAATTTCCAGTCACAGTATAATGTTCATTCTAAGAGTCCAGTGCTCTGAGATTCAGTATAGTACCCTTTTCCTTAAAATCTCTCACATGGCTTCCCAACACTTGTGGCAATTAAATCTTTACTAATGTGTTCCCATACATCTTCTTTGTCTCATCTCCTCTTCTGCACCCTTACATTCTAGGCAGCGAGATTATTCCAAATTTCCAAAATACTCTTTTACTCACTCTGTCATTATCTGACTAATACTTATTTCACCTCTTCACTGTTTGGAACTTTCCAGCTTCAAAACTCAAGTAACCATTTCCAAAGTCAGTATAAATGTCTCTTGTGCTGAAGAAGATAATTATCACATTATTTGTTTGCCAGTAGCCTTTCTTTCTTACCATGTTTAGCACCCATCATATTGTAATTCTGAATATACCTTTCAAGTGGTGTTTATTCAGAAGAATAGTATCAATGCTCTTATAAAAATATTTCCCCATCCATGGCAGAATTTGTGATAGAAAATATATATTTGCTAATCTTACATTGAATTAATAACTGCAGAAAATATTGATAACATAAATGACCATCTAATATCAGAATAACAGAAGCATTATCAAGTAAATCAGTTATAAATAATGCTTACTTCCTTAGAGTTCTAGAAAATATCAGCAATTATGATTTAATTAACTAGCACTATCATGTGTAATATCTGGAGTTAGAAATCTGCTAATATAATCAGAACTGGCATTAGATCGTTATTGCTGTAAAATCATACCCTGATCTGTATTCCACCACTGTCTTGAACTCTTGCTATAAGCTTCGGCAGTCCATGCCTGTCAGATGCAGTCATTCTTCAAATTAATCACTGACCAATGGGTCACCAGTGAGTGCTTATGAAGGCACTCATCCTCCACTCTCACATTCTAGTCTCTTCTGTATTCCTGTGAGGTTCATTTCATCATCTCACAGCTCTTCATGGATATCTCCTATTAATAAGAGCACTGTGAGGTTCTAGGGGCACATAAAAATGAACAAGAATGGTTAAGAGTCCTTCTCTCATGGCATAGGGAGACTTTACATTCAAAAAAATTCTGGCTTCTCAATCTCTATTCTTTTGACTCTCATCTTGATGAGACCAATTGCTAAGTCTAAAAATGGTGCTTGTGATCAATATAAAGATGTCAGCCCACATAGCTAAAGCAACCTTGAACAAAAAGAACAAAGAGTCATTCTACTTGACTTTAGAATATACTGTAAAACTGAGATAATTCAAACAGCCAGGTTCTGGTATACAAAAACATATTAACTAGTGGAACAGAAGAGAGAGTAAAACAATACACTTATACATATACAACCAATTGATTTCTGATAAAGATATGAAGAATACACTAGGAGGAAAAGACTTTTTTTTTCAACAAATGGTGTCAGGAAATTTGGATCACTACATTCAGAAGAAAGAAATTAGGGCCTCGTACTACATGCAAAAATCAGCTCAAAATGGAGGAAAGATTTAAATTTAAATCCTAAAGTATAAAATTTTCATAACACAGGAGAAAATATTTGTGGCATTACTCTGGACAATGATTTTTAAGACTATCTTATTATTTTTATTTTATGTGTGTGAGTATATTGCCTGTATGTATAAGTGCACCCATGTCATACAGTGCCATGGAGGTCAGAAGAGGACATCTGATGCCCTGAAACTGAAGTTATAGATGATTTTTAGCCACTATGTGGGTTCTGGGAATCAAACTTTCAAACCTGGGTCCTCTGCAAGAGCAGCCAGTGCTCTTAACCCCTGAGCCATCTCATGTCTCCAGCCTGACAATGAGTTTTTAAAATAAGATCCCAGAAGCACAATCAATAAAAGCAAAGGTAAAAAAATAAGATTACGCTGTTTAGAAAGCCTTTACACAGTAAAGGACATAACCAATAGGCTGAAAAGACTATCTGTAGCCAGGAAGAAAGCTTTGCAAGTCTTGTATCTGCTAAGGGGTTCATATCCAAAAAATATGATAAACTCTAACCACAGGGTGGCAAGAAAACACACAATGCAATTAAAAATGGGAAAAGGATCCTGTTATGGTTTGAATCTGAAATATCCTCCAGAGGTTCTCATTTTGAGTGCTTGTGACTCGGCTGGTGTTGCTATTTTCAGAGGCTGTTGAAGTTTTTGAAGGTGGAGCTGAGTTTGGAATTGTAGGTCACTAGGGGTGGGCCTTGATGTTTACATCTTGACCTCAGCTCTGGTCACTATTTCTCCTTCCTGCTCCACTGTGATGTGAACAAACTACTATATAATCCTACCACCTTTAACCGAGCTGCTCAGCTGTGCTTTCTTTTTCCCATCATGATGCACTAAAATCCTTTGAAATTATAAACCCAAATACTTCTTTTCTCCTTTAAATTGTCTCTGGAAGGTATTTTTTTAGAGTGATATGAAAAAGCTAATGACCTAAACATACATACCTCATAAAAGTATAATAGACAGAGGAAAACAATGCTTAATATCACTAACCATGAGAGAAATGCAAATCTAAGTGATGATGAAATTTCATATAACACCTGTTCAGATGAATACTATCAAAAATTCAAGTGGAATTTAACTCAGATATAAATGATGTACTTTTGTAAAAGGCTCTGAATTCAATCCCTAGCACTCTAAAAATCAAAATAAGTAGGCAAAGAAGTAATTAAATAAATAAGCAAGAAACATCAAATATTTCAGAGGATATGGTGATAAGACAAACTTTAACATGATCGATACAAGTGTACATTTTAAAATATTTTATTTGTTTTTATTTTGTTTTGCTTGCATGTATGTAGGTGCACTGGAGTCGTGCAATGCATGCGTAGGTCAGAAGAGGGTATTGGATCCCTTGGAACTGGAGTTAAAGAGGGTTATTAGCTACCAGGGGGTACTGGGAACTGAACCTAGGTCCTCTGCAAGTACAGCTGCTCTTCTTGAGCCATCTGTCTTTCCAGTCCCAAGAAATGTACATTTTAAAAGCAATATAGAAAATAATAGTGAGTTTCCTTTAAAAGTTAAAAATAGAATTACAGGGGCTGGAGAGATGGCTCAGTGAGTAAGAGCATTGACTGCTCTTGCAGAGGACCCATGTTTGATTCCCAACTTAAAACTATAATTATCTTATGTTCAAGCAGTTCTTTCCCATGTGTGTGTGTGTGTGTGTGTGTGTGTGTGTGTGTGTGTGTGTGTGTGTGTGAAATCAAAATGCCAAATACATTGCTCTATTCACAACAGTCAAGACATGGAAGCAATCAAAGACTCCATCCACTGATGAATGGATAAAGATGCAGAAGTCTACTCAACTATAAAAGATGAAATTTTGTCATTAACAGTAACATAGATGGAACTCTCGATCTTATGTTAAGTGAAATAAGCCAGGCATAGAAAGACCTGTCATCTGTCACTCTTAAATTTAAAGGAAGCACAGGATCAGAGAGATAAATGGTGGCTATCAGAGTCTGGAGGATGTAAGGACTGGGCAGCTGCTATATAGATTGTAGTAAACAGTTATCAAACTTTTGTATACTTGGAAAATTGGTAGGAGAATGGATTATGAACAGTTTGTTTCATAAATCAGCTTGCTTTAGACATTTCACAAGGCGCATCTATAACAAAATATCATGTTATACATGGAAAATATGTACAGATATTTCAATCAATTAAACAGAAAGAGGGACGATTAGGAAATGCAGCTTATATGACCAATGACATGGGCTGAAAGCAGTGAGAACAGGTGTGCCTGGCAGAAGAGCTAGAGAGTTCAGTCAGTGTAGACATCTCTTGTCCATTAGGAGATATTCTTATTACTTGAGAACAGAGATTAACAACATGAAGGAGATTAAAATAAAAGCAATAAAGTACACAGTGCTTATATGATACAGTTCTAGGTATATTTCATATTAAGTCATATAACCTTTATGAAATCTTTTGATGTAGAGTTTCCATCTTTTATTTGAGAGAACTAAATTAGGAGGAACTAAGTGACAAAGATGGGACTTGACTCAATTGCTCAAGCTCCAAAGTCCTTGTTTTGTATTATTAAATGACATCGTGTCTTAAAAAATACTCCTTTAAGTAAAAACTAGTGCAAATTACCTTGCCAGATTTCAGGAACATCACATTTTTTGATAGCATTTGATTGCTATGAAATCTGGCTTAACCAAATTTTAGTTACTGTAAGTTTTGTTGATATATAGATGAGTAAAGTACTCCAACTGCTTTTTAAAAAACTTATCACATAATAATTATGTTTTAGAATATACAAGATGATGTGAAGTACATACATACAGTTGAATAATTTAACTTGCTAAGTAACAAATGCATTACCCGCATATAGTCATAAGTTTTGTGGTGAGAACATTTGATCACTCTTCACATTTGCTGTATCATAGACCACTTAAATTCATTCATCCTATCTAACTATAGTTTTGCAATTTTGGATTATTGTTGTCTCATACTCCATTTTCCTGCTAGTACCCCATGAATGGTAAGTACCCTTCTATGCTCTACTTCTATAACATTTCTATTTTAAAAAGAAAACATTTTTAGATTCTACATATGAGTGTGATCATGTAGAACTGACTTTCTGTGCCTGTTTTATTTCACCTAACATGATGTCTTCTAGGTTCATCTATGATGTTACAAAAGACAGATTGTATTACATTGTGAATCTGTATAACATTATATTTACTCACTAGTTGATGGAGAGTTATATAGATGCCATATTTAGCTATTGTGATTAGTGCTGCAGTGAGTATGATTGTTGTGTAGTGATCTCTTTGACATATTAATTTCATTTACTTTGTATATATACTTAGTAGTTGTATGCACAAATCCAGTGCAAGTTCAAATCAGAAAAACAATCCCAGCATAGTCATGCAGAAGTGGTAAGAAACTCCAGCCCCACCTAAGGAAGTTGTGTCAGCAGATGGCTCCTAGGATGGGCAGTGACAATCTCTTTCAAGCATGGGTCTCATTACATTGAGCAGGGAACATTAAGGGGAAGGATATAGGGGAAGGGATCTAAATAACATCAAATTTTATTTTACTGTATGAAAATTGTAAAAATTCAATGAAGAAAAAAGGATGAAAAAGAAGCACCTTTGTCATTTGAGGGCTCAGAGCCTAAGACACCAAGAGTCAGTTATTGGGCCCAGGAAGGTGCAAAGCAGAGGCTTCAAGGTCCAAGGCTGTCGAGCCCTTTACTCTTCAGGTGGACTTCATGATGCTTAAAAGAAGAAAAATGGAGACTGTTGAGAAAACTGCCAGGGACAGGCGCAGTGCACCTCCAGTTCTATGTAGGACAAAAGGACTAGGGGATGAAAGCCAGAAACATTTCTGGGCTTTGGATGTCTGCTGAAATGTGAAACTAGGAAACTTAACAACCTTATGTTAAGGAATCCACAATATACAGGTTTGTTGATCTCTACATTTTTCTCTTTATCATTAACTAATTTTACTAATTACTTTCAAATTAAGATTAGTTATAGCTGAAAATGAATGCAGGGTAAATAAATAAGTAAAACACTAGTCATTCCACTTAGCTTCGTTGTAATTATGCTTTTGGGGAAAACCAACATTCAATGTAAAATATTGTACCTTGCAATCCAAAGGAGATTTTGACATTTGTGTGAACCCTAATGTTTCCCCTATCACAATTTAGGGTCATAGCTATTAATGATGATGGTCTCTGCCCTTGGTTATGCATATATTCAGAACTTATAAAACAGACTAATTATTAAGCCTTTCCCGCACTTATGTGTGGTCATAACCACACCAGCTCATTACATTGTGATAAATAGTTCATGGTTCTATTGTTAAAGTTTCCTGCACAAGTCAATAAAAATATCTATAGTAACTACTTATTGTTGGTTATGGTTGGCATCATGCTAATTACTCACATGAAATATTCCAATTAATCACAATAGCTCTATGCCACAAATTAAGAATCTGAGGCCCGTTCAGCAGCATAGCAAGGAATCTGATTCTGGAAACTGTGCTCTCTTTTTGTGACACCATGCATTTGATCAGTTTATTAATTTCCTTGAAAAGTCTATGCTCAAAAACCTTTAATCGACATACCTGCTGTCAGGGCTACACAGCTTCCAGATACGGCAGGGTCTACTCCATTCCAACGCTCCAGCTGACTAAGGCAGCTTCTAACTCAGCCTCAAAGTACAGGCTCTTTTGTGAGATTTCTAGCAGCAAAGTGAGTGAAAGAAGAAATTAAAAACTCTTTCATGTGTGGAGAGAGACACATGGAGTAGTTAGGAGGAAATAGTACTTCCTGTCTGACAGCTTCATTCAGCCTACAATCTCTATTGGAAGGCAGTCGTCTTGTAATTGCCTGCCTGGAAGGTGGAAATAGAATGTGGGATATCACAGCAAAGGAAGGCATATGAAACTCAATGTGTACATTGCAAAATGGCACAAATTAATGAAGCACCCTTCCCTAATTTCTCATTTAGTTTCACTTCAGATGAATGGTGCATGATGTATACAACAATAACCCATGGTGTATTATAAAGTGCTTTCTCCTGACGGTACATATTAGCATATGATTAGAGTTGGAAACTGAGAAAAGAATCCTCTTTAGCTGCTGACCTATGTGAAATGCATTCAGCTAACCCAACCCCAGGACCATCTATACCACAATATTTGTTAAGTTGGAAGTCCAGCATTAATTTTCATGACTTGGATACTAAAGGATTATCAAGACCAAAGCTTCAACCTAACAGAAGTGAAGCATTTCAGGGCTTGAATAGTTGGTAGGAATTGTAGCCTCTGAGAAGGCAAAGGGATAAACAAGAGTCATGGGCTTAGTGGACATTTTCTCCTACTGTCTGTAATCTGCTCATTTTTCCTTTAATAATGCGATACGGAGTTTTCTCTGAGCAATCTCACATTCCTCTTTTCCATTCATTTATTTTGAATGATGCCTAAGACAGACTGAGCCTATAACTGAATTATAGTCATGAAAATTTGTTTACGTTGTTTTAAATTCTTAGACTGCTGTAGCTGAAGCAGCCACCTTTGCACATGGGCTTTTCAGTGAGAAAAAACAAGTTCACTTTCTTTTAAGCTAGTTTGCAGTGACTTTCTTGCTCCTTGTAACAAAAAGCTCCTTAATTGAATTTTTATCTGCCGGGAGGTAGGGTGTAATAAACTTCTGCTTATGAACATGATACGGTAGTTGCTGGTCTTCTACAACAGCTAGCTGCAAACAGGTAAGTTACAAAGTGTACAAGTGTAAGAAAAAAAAAAAGCTGTGAAGGTTAACATGAACGATTTAGGTCATAACTGTAGAATAGACAGGTGACCTGGCTACCTTCAGCCAATTCTTTTGTGTGTGTGTGTGCTTGGGTATATGACCAGACAAATAAGTCTTGCTGAAGTATCAGGATACTGCTAGAGGCAACAATAGTCCCAAGAGCCTTTGGCAGACAACTGGGGCAGATGTGAGGAACTGGAAACTCACAGAGCCGCAAAGAGTTGTTTTTCTAGAGCTATCTCGATAGACTGACTAGACTTCAGTGGATGAACTTGCACCAAAGGACATCCAAGTAAAATGCTTGATCAGATGGGACTTAACATGTATGGCAGAATACATGAGGCCAGTGTGGGTGTAGGAGTGTGAGGGCATGGATGGGGGAGGGTTTCTTAATTATTAAGAACTGTTGTATGAAATGTATAAAAGCTCAACAATTGTTTTTTGTAAAAGAGTTGTTTTTTTCCTCCAGGACATTTGCTAGAGATATAAAAGAACTAAGCTAAAATCTAAACTATAGAGTAAAATACACACACTCTCCTGGTGTGTAAGCAGTCAGATCTGCCAATAAGGGGTCTTGCATTAAACAACAATTTGATAACATGGAAATGTGGCTATGAAAATTTCCATATAACCAAAGCTAACAAAGGCAGGAAATAAATCTGAATAATCTTGTGTCATAAGGAAATAGAAATCTAGTATTTAAAATAGTTTTCCCAGCCAGGCGTGGGGGTGCACGCCTTTAATCCCAGCACTCAGGAGGCAGAGGCAGGTGGATCTCTGTGAGTTCAAAGCCAGCCTGCTCTACATAGTGAGTTCCAGGAGAGCTGGGACTACAGGGAGACCCTGTCTCAAAAAGACCAAAAAAAAAAAAGTTTTCCCAAGGAAAAATTTATATTCATATTGATTTACCAATGAATTATTCCATTCACTTGGAAAAAAGTAATGTACCATTCAATTTGGATAAGCTCTTCCACAAAGAAAACAAAACAAAATACACAAAACCAATGAGGAATCAATTCCTATTATTTCTTATGAATAAGATCTATCACTGACTTCAATACTTAAGGAAGAAAAATTAGATCCATTTCTCTCATGAACATGAATATAAAAATCTTAACAAACTCAACAAATTTAGTAGAATAACACTTTATAAAGGGGGTGGCTGGAGAGATGACGCATAGATTAAGAGCACTTACTGCTCTTGCAGAGGACCCAGGTTTGATTCCCAGAACCCACACGGCAACTAACAGCCCTCTGCAACTTCAATTCCATGGGATCTGACACTCTCTTCTGACCTCCACGGACACTGCAGGACATGGGTGCATTTACATACATGTAGGCAATACATTCATACACATAAAATAAAAATAATAAGAAAAATACTTTATAAGGTTAATACTTGATAATCAAATGGAGTTTATTCTAGATGCACCAGGTTGTTTTACTGTTTGAAGAGTCAATCAATCTAATTTGGAACAGTAACAGAGAAAGAGGATACTTATATGATTCTTTCCATGCAAAGTATCCTTTGAAAATAATTGAGAACTCCTAACTGATTTGTGAGGGAGACCCTCATGAAGAAATACTTCTTGACTTGCATCTCAAAGCCCTTTATTCCTTTTTGCTTTTTGAGACAAGGTATCAATTTGTAGCCCAAGCTGGCCTGAAACTTGATATGTAGACCAGGCTGGTCTTGAATTCACAAAGATAGGTCTGCCTCTGCCTCCCCAGTGCTGGGATTAAAGGAATGTGCCACCACACCTGGCAAGGATCTTTAACCTTTAATGAAAGACATTTATTTGCCTGATCTACTAAGCTTACGCCTACGGGGTACTGCCAATAGAGCTCCTGCATAGGATGTGGGGTCTTTCAAGAGGAAAGGGGAAAGTGGTTTCTAAACTCTTTAAGTTGATCATTCACATTTTTCTTATCAGCAGCTAATCTAATTATAGTTTATTAACTTGCACATGTGCTCTACATTAATAGACATTAATAAAATTCTACTTCAAAGAAATACTCAAATGTTATCAATTAATTTTATGGCAATTGCCCCATATATTTGAAGTTAGATAGCTTCTTTTTAATTATCCATGTATGCCTCTTAACATAGACACTATGATTTCCCTCACTGCTGGGTATATCCACATGAAACAAGCACTTCAAAGAGACAGTATAACACAATGTAAAAAATAAGAACTTTATAGCGCAGCCCTCCGTGCCTTGAATCCCCAAGCCGCATTCACCCTTCCATCTCCCCGGCTGTTCGCTATTCCCAGTTTGGGACCTGCGCCATTCCTAGTCCTGGGGCCCCAGACACCTGGGGAACCAACACTGCTTCCTGATCCTTCTCACCCAGACCAACTGAGTGCCTTTCTTGGGCCCCAGGAGAACAGTTTCTGGTCCTGGCCCCACCCTCACCTCTCTCTGCATCCTGGGACCTGCACCACCAGCTAACTCTCCTAGCCTGCAGTCCTATCCTCAGCCCTCTTGGGGTAAGTCTATAGCACAGCCCTCCGTGCCTTGACTCCCCAAGCCACATTCACCCTTCCGTCTCCCCCGCTGTTTGCTACTCCTAGTTTGGGCCCTGCGCCATTCCTAGTCTTGGGGCCCCAGACACCTGGGGAACCAATACTGCTTCCTGATCCTTCTCACCCAGACCAACTGAGTGCCTTTCTTGGGCCCCAGGAGCACAGCTTCTGGTCCTGGCCCCACCCTCACCCCCCTCTACTTCCCTGGTCCTGCAACCCCCACCAGCCTCCCTCTGGGGCTGACAGCCTCTTTCTGGGGCTCCAAGGCTTACCTTTCCTCTCCCTGATCCTTTGCATCCAGTACAACCCAGCTACTCAATCCATTCCCTGGGAAATCTTGAGGCTTCTTCCCTCCCCATCTGCCTTTGCACACCTGCGTGGCGCGGCCACGGCCAGGGTCTCAGGTCAGTCCAACACCCAAGTTCCTGAGGCAGAAAGCATTCTTAGAAGATTCCAGACCTAAGGAGAAAGTCTGAAAACTTCTGATCCACATTGGAATTGGGCCACCACGGAACTCCTGAAGACAAAATCAATCCGGCCTCGACAATATAAAATCAAAAGAGAGAACCAGAAGCTTAGA
>NW_008357993.1:2131771-2132026 GCF_000622305.1 Nannospalax galili | reverse complement strand
TGAATGGATTAAGAAACAAAACCCATCTTTTTGTTGTCTGTAAGAAACTCATCTCACTTTCAAGGACAGACACAATCTCAAAGTGAAAGGATGGAAAAAAATTTACCAAGCAAATGGCACTAAGAAAAAAGCAGGCGTAGCAATCCTAATATCTGACAAAATAGACTTTAAACTGAAACTAACCAGAAAAGACAAAGAGGGCTATTTCATTTTGATCAAAGGAACAATCAATCAAGAAGATATTACAATCATGAA
>NW_008357993.1:2130980-2131474 GCF_000622305.1 Nannospalax galili | reverse complement strand
ATAGAAATGGAGGGAGAACTTCCAAATTCCTTCTATGAAGCCAGCATCACTCTCATACCAAAGCCAGGTAAAGATAGAACCAAAAAAGAAAAGTGTAGACCCATATCCTTAATGAACATAGATGCAAAAATTCTCAATAAAATAGTTGCAAACCACATACAGACACACATCAAAATGATCGTCCACCATGGTTCAATATACATAAGTCAATAAACGTCATAAATCACCTAAATGGGCTCAACGACAAGAACCACATGGTCATCTCAATAGATGCAGAGAAGGCCTTTGACAAAATTCAACATGCTTTTATGTTTAAAGTCCTAGAGAGAATTGGACTGGAGGGAACATACCTCAACATAATTAAAGCCATATATAACAAACCCACAGCCAACATTATTCTAAATGGAGAAAAACTGGAAGCATGCCCATTGAAATCAAGAACCAGACAAGGCCGCCCACTATCCCCACTTCTCTTTAACATAGTACTTGAAACT
>NW_008357993.1:2128635-2128795 GCF_000622305.1 Nannospalax galili | reverse complement strand
CCATGAGCATCTCGCAAAATGTCCTGTAATGGTGGTGGGTCATCTGATCTCCTGATCAAGGAGGCCAAGGTGACCACACCAGATGGACTTGAACCAGTGTCCAGTCTATAAAGAGGAGGGTCAACACAGAGGAATCATTTCCTCCATGCTTCCAAGAGAA
>NW_008357993.1:2128061-2128309 GCF_000622305.1 Nannospalax galili | reverse complement strand
GGACCTCTGGCTGACTAGATTTACCAGAAGGGCAGATAGGGGGGAATTGATCGGGATGCTGACAGCACAGTGGGCAGTGGCAGCGATGGCAGAGTATGGAGGCTCTAGTGGGAGAGGAAGGCTGTCTATCTGATGAGTTTGTATACATGCTCAGATGCCGAGGAGCTCAGAAGGTGGGCGACTGTGACCAGTGATAGTCATGTATATAGAGATTAGAAATGCATGTGAAAACGTCTCAATGTCAATAG
>NW_008357993.1:2077179-2127909 GCF_000622305.1 Nannospalax galili | reverse complement strand
ATATAAATCCAAGAAGCATACAGAACACCAAACAGACAGGACCAGAAAAGAAACTCTCCATGGCACATCATAGTAAAAACAATAAAAGTACAAAACAAAGACAAAATTCTGAAAGCTACAAAAGAGAAACAACAAGTCACATATCTACCAGTGTTTAAGTTCTTGTTATTCTTCACCTCAGTTATTATCTAATCTATTACAGTATGGAATTTTGTTTGCCTTATTTTATAAGAGAGCTCTATGCCTTGGGGGATTCCTTTCCCTATAGAATTTTCTAAAGCAATCGAATGATCTATCTCACTCTATTCCACCCCTCACAAAAATTCCCCCAATCATTTCTCATTTGTAAAATGAGAATTCACCAGGAACTTACTTGCTGAATTCTTTAGAAAATTCAGATACAATTTGTTTAAACTTCAACACAATGCCTGACACATGCTATATGCTCAGTAAATAAGAATAGCACAGAGGATTAGTATTCTTATACCCTTTCTTAAAAACACACAAACAAGAATTATTGCCACCTCAGAAGTGCTGAGGATACTTTTTATTTGGCTCTAGTAACCATTCTTGACTTTCCCAACAAATATTTTCTGTTTTACACTTAGACAAGGCTGTAAATTACAGAATACTACATCCTGCTGGCATTTTCACCTGGCCCAACAGCCAAGCCTTTCTAAAGTACAGAGAGATTGACCACAATAGCCACACACCCCTTCTACTTGGTCCTAATTAGATTTCTAACAAATGAGGACAAAAGTGGAAAAGGTGTTAATTAATTTTTATTGCTTTTTTTTTTTTTTGGTGGATACAGGGATAAAAGCACACTCTTGTTTGGGTTAAAAGCATAAGACCAGGATCTGGGTGATTGGCACATCCCTGTGGCAGTGTTTCACAGATGCCTGTTGTTTCATGGACCAAGATAACACCCAGTCAATTAAGAGGCAAAGATGCCAAGAAGAATCTGATCATATTAATAAATCTCTTAGATTTGTAGTGCTAATTTCCTCTAATCAGTCTAATCTTTTGTATCGGGACTTATAGTTTATGTGCTCAGTAAAAATTAGAATAAATAGGGAGGTATGATTATATATTGAAGAATGAATTTTTCTGGTAATCTGAAGTACGGCTGTACATTTTTGCAAACAATGGGAAAACCGTACCTAACTCTTAAGATATCATTCTAGCACAAGTGATATGGTTTAGAGTATCAACAAAGTCAAGGGTGTACAAGTTCTTCTGTTATTTCATACACTGAATAGATATCATTGGATGCCTGAACTTTAAAGTTATAGTTAATTTAATTCATGGTAGGATCACAAGAAATTGAATTGTATATGACGATACTTTCTGCCAAGGTACTTTATGATTTCTGTGATAGCAGGAAGACACCTTCCTATCCTAGCTACATCTATTATGTGCAGATCCCTTTCTACCCATAGGAAAACTGATCATTTTAAAATGAACAGTATGTCTAAAGTGGTAAATATTCCCACATAATGGCTGAGAGCAGAGAGTGTCCTGGACTACTTTTTTATTAATTAAATTTGTTCTTTGACAATTTCATTATGTATATAGTGCATTCTGGTTACCCTCACCCCTACTTTTCTTATCTGGCTCCCACCCCTATTGGTGCCCCTTTTCTCTGCAAGTCCCTCTCATACATTCATGTTGTTTTGAGTTGCTTTATTTCGTGTCCCACTGAGTTTTACCAGGGCAGTTCCACGGGCTTAGAACTATCCATTGGAGACTGATGGGCTCGCAGTCTGGTATACAACTGAAGATAATGATTCCCTCTTCTAAATTTATTAGTAGCCATTAGTTCAGCAGAGAGTGGGAGGGTCCCAAGATTCCCTCCCTCATTCATGACCGGCCACTGGCAGGGTTAGTCTGATGCAGAAGCTACTATTAGTTTATTACTTCAATGACTACACTGTACCCAAAAGTTAGGATTTAACAGCCCTTCTTCCTGTCTTCTGGCTCTTACATTCTTCCCTCCTCTTGCTTTCTGTAATGGTCTCTGAGCCTTAGAAGAGGTGATACAAATGTTTTGCTTAGCCTGAGCATTTACCTGTCACCTGTTCTCATACCTTAAGTACCCTCAAGTCTCCTCATTTACTGCAAAGAGAGGCAGGCTGCTCTGATTAAAGCTGAGGACAGCATTTGTCTATGGGTATAAACAGATATTTAGAAGACAGTTTGATGCTATGTGTCTTAGTTTGTTCTTCATTGCTGTGACAAAATACTCTGACCAATACCAACTTGGGGAGGAAAGGGTTTATTTGTCTTACATCTCCCAGGTCGCATGCAATTTCATCAGGGAGCCCAAGGTAGGAACTCAGGGCAGGAGCCTGGAGGCAGGAGCTAGAGCACAGGCCATGGAGGAACGCTGCTTACTGCCTTGCTCTCTTGGCTCCTGCTCAGCCTGCTTTCTTATGCAACACAGGCCCACCTGCCCAGGGGTGGCACCACCCACAGTGGGCTGGGCCCTCCCACATCACTCATCAAGAAGATGCCCTTCAGACATGGCCACAGTCCAGTCCAATAGAGGCAATTGCCCGATTGAGGCTCCCTCAACCCAGGTGTGTCAAGTTGACACTAAAGCTATCCAGCAAACTATGTCAGTTTAGTCAAACAACAGTGACAAGTTCTTCACTAAGATCCTTAACTTCCCCAGCTATGGGGGTTTAACCAGGTTTATAATACCAGGCATGGATTTCCTCTTGTGGAACAGGCCAAAACTCCAATCAGAGAATGTTTGGTTATCCTCATAACAGTGGTACCTCTAATGCATCAATGATTACATCTTGCTTTACAGGTTGATATTGAAGTTTATATGTTCGCAGTTGTGTAAAACTGCTGATGCCTTTTCTCCCCCAGTAGCCTGTGTAATACCTTTCTGCACCATGAAAGCTAGCCAGTGGGAATAAGTTTCTAGGTCAGTTCCAGCTTGATTTCTTTATATCTTACAACTAAGGCATGCAGTATCTTCAGCAACAGAGTCTTACCATCTAGCTCTGGTTGGCAAACAAGAGGAGGGGCAACAGTCTAAATTGTTTTGGAGGCCTTTGGGGCTTCCTTGACCAACAACTTTTACAGAACTATCCTACACCTGGCACTGGCACTTTTGTTTAGGAGCAGCACTATCCAGCCATGCTGCTTACTCTCTTTTAACCCTTTCTTAAAATCAGGTTTCTTAACTGAATTGCAAGCTATAATAGCGCTCCACATGTTTTTGTTATATGCCATTCATTTTGGTTAATGAGCCCTTCCACTCCCTAATCTCTCCCATGCTCCCACTCCCCTGCCTGCTTAAACCATTCTTTCCCCATTTTTCTTCTCAACCTCCACTTTACCTATGTTACACTTTCTCCCTTCCTTAAGGTATCCTATTCCTATGACCCCTTTCTAATTTTCTGTCGTCCATATGTGCTCCAAGTTAAATGCACAAATCTAAAGCTTTGAGCTAGGATCTCATATCAGACAGAACATGTAGCATTTATAAATGAATATATGTGTATATATGTTATATATATTCAACAACATAATCGAAGAAGAGGATAAGAAATTAGGAGGGAGTTGGGAGACGTAGGAGGAGTTGGTGGGGAACTAGGAGAGATGGAAATAATGCAAAGACAACACTCATGTATGAAAGTCTCAAAAAAAAAACTGGCTGATATGGTAATTATATTTCTGGTTTTTGAGAAAACTCCAGACTGATTTTCAAAATGGCTGCACAAGTTTACACTCCCAGAAACTGTACAAAGGTTCTCTTTTTCCTATATATAAACCAGCATAATTGTTGCCATTTGTATTTTCGATGACAGTCATTCTGACTGGGTTGAGAGGGACTCTTAAAATAGTTTTAATTTGCATTTCCCTGATGGCTACATATTTTTATCACTTTAAGTGTTTACTAGTCATTTGTATTCTTCTGAAGATTCTCTGTACAGTTCCATAGCCCATTTTCAAAATGGTGTTCTTTTCTTGACATTTAGTTGTTAAAGTTCCTTACATTCTGTAGGCATTATATATACTATAATGGCAATGAATTTTTTCCTTTCTGTGGGCTGCCACATCACTTGATTGCCAGTTTCTTTTGCTATACAGGAACTTTTTTATTTCATGAGAACTCGTTTGTTGGTTGTTGGTCTTATTTCCTGTACTACTAGAGTACTATTGAGAAAGGCCTTACCAATGCTTATATGCTCAAGCATATGCTTACTTTGTCATCTAGCAGTCTCACAGTATCAAGTTCTATGTTGAGACCCTAGATCCATTTGAAGTTGAGTTTTGTGCAAGTGAGAGATAAGGATCTATTTAATGCTTCTACATGTTGATACCTGGGTTTCCCAGCACCGTTTGTTAAAGATGCTGCTGTGTTGGCAGAATCTTTCCTCCAATAACTTTTGGTATCTGTCAAAAATAAAGTAGCTGCAGCTCCATGGATGTGTATGTACATAAATCTCTTCTATTGATTTATGTGTCTGTTTTTGAGCCTGTACTGTGCTATTTTTATCACAATGGCTCTGTAGTATAACTTAAAATCAGGTGTGGTAATACCTCTTGCAATATTCTTTTATTACAGAATTGCTTTTTCTACCTTTGGTCTTTTGTGTTTCCATTAAATTTTTTATTATTTGAAAATTTCATATTTGCATAGAGTATCTTGATTATATACACCTCACACTTCTTCCCTCCAACTTCCCCTACCCCTAAAACATTTCCTTCCTAAATTCAGTCCTCTTTTAATTTTTTTTATAATACACTGAGTGCAGTTATTGTAGACTATATGCTTATGGGTGTGAGATCTTTTACTGGGGCCTGGGCAACCTACCAATGGTTACCGCTGAAAAGAAAAGTGACTCTCTCTCCCTCAGCAATCATCAACTGCGCCTCAGTTAGGGGTGGGCATTGGGAGCTCCACTCCCTCCCATGCTGGAATTTTTTTAACTGGCTTAGTCTTGTGTAGACAACCAACCATAGCTCTAGTGAATTCATGTGAGCAACATCCATGTCACGTGAAATGCTTAGTTCTGGCCATACAAATTTATAGAACTTTTAACTTTTTTTTTGTCTTTTTGCAACAGGGTCTCACTGTAGTCCCAGCTGTCCTGGAACTCACAATGTAGACCAGGCTGGTCTCGAACTCACAAAGATCTGCCTGCCTCTGCCTCCCAAGTGCTGGGATTAAAGGCGAGCGCCACCACGTCTGGCCACAAATTTATAGAACTTTTATGTTTGTGAAGAATGTCCCTGAAATTTTATTAAGATTACATTGAATCTGTAGTTTACCTTCATAAGTTGGCCATTTTTGTAATATTAATTCTTTTGATCTGTGAGTAGAGGAGGTATCTCCATCTCCTACTGTCTTTTTCAGTGTCATAATGTTTTGTTTTATAGTTCCTTCATTTCTGTGGTTAGCTTCATTCCCAGGCGCTCTCTCTCTCTCTCTCTCTCTCCCTCCCTCTCTCTTCTTTCTCACTTTCTCTCCCTCCATCCCTTCTTCCCTCCATCCCTCCCTCTCTCTCCCTGAGGGGGAACTATTGTGAGTGGGATTGTTTCCCTGATTTCTTTTCAGTGTGTTTGCCATTGGTATGTAAGAAGGCTGTTGACTTTTGGTGTTAATATTACTTCCTGCCACTTTATTGAATTTGTTATCAGCCCTAAGAATTTTTGGTGGATTCTTTAGCTATCTTATGTACAGAATCAGAATCTGAAAATAGGAATCTTTGACTTTAAAAAAATTATTGAATACAGAATATCTTAATCATCTTTATACTCCCTTCCCCATGGACCACCTCCCATACCACCCCCCACTGGAATTCATACAATCTGTCATTTGTGCTAAGTCCTATTGTGTCAAGTTTTTGAACCCAGACATCCTTCAGTGTAAGTTAATCCACTGGGGTCTGGGCAGCCTATCTAGAGTCCCTCCCTTTTAGAAGAGCAACTCTTCTTCACCCAGCAGTAATCAGCTGCCAATATTTCTTCAACTAAGATTGGGGCTTGTTGCCCATTTCCACCATTCTCTGCGGGGGCTTTGTCTGCTTGAGTTTGCATGAGTCTTGTGCATGCTGACACGATGTGAGCATATGACATCATATGAGCAAGGTCCCAGGAGCCTGTAGGACTCTATTTCCATATGGTCGTGTACCTCCTCCACAGCTCTTACAGTCTTACTTCTTTTCTTGATTTGTGTATCTTTAGTCCCTTCTCTCATTACTCTAAGACTTCAAGCACTATACTGAATAACAGTAGAGAGAGTCAATGCTATAAACGTCCTTGTTACGATTGCCTTCAATGTATCCCATAGATTTTGGTATGCTGTGTTTAGTTTTCATTCAGTTATATGAGTATTTTTGTTTCCATCTTGATTTCTTCAGTGTCCCATTCATTATTCAGTAGTATGTAGGTTAATCTCTATGAGTTGAGAACTTGCTGAGTTTCTCCTGCTCTTGATATCTAGTTTTATTTCATTGTATTCAAATAGAATCTAGGATTTTGTTTTGATTTTCCTTGTTGAGACTTTCTTTGTGTCCTAATATGCTATCAATTTTAGAGAAAGTTCCACAGGCTACTGAGAAGAATGTATATTGTTTAATATTTGGATTGAAGTTTCAATGCATATCTGCTAGGTCCATTCTATTTATGATGTCATTTACCTCTAGGGTTTCTCTGTTTAGTTTTTGTCTGCATGACCTGTCTATTGGTGAGAATGGGATTTCGAAGTCACCTGCTGTTTCTGTGCTGTGGTTCACCAGTGATAGTATTTGTTTTATGAAATTGGGTGCACCTATGTTTGGCACATATATGCTTAGAAATATAGTATTGATTTTGTGGAATTTTAATAAACCTCTTTTCCTTAACTCCCTTGGTTTTGTTCATTTTACCCTGTGGCCTTGCATGTGTTTATCCTGCTCCTTAGATTGAAATATTCCTTAAATATCTTCTGTAGTGATCATAACTTCCTCTAGGCTCTTTTTAACATGGAAAATTTTTATTTCTCTTTTAAATACAATAGTTTTGATGTGTATAATAGTCTGGATTGGGAGTTGTGTTTTTTTGGAACTTAGACTGTATTTTTCCATGCTCTTCTTGTGAATATTCCTATTGAAAATTAGCTGTTATTCTGATTAATGCTGCCCTTCACATGTGACTTGGCCCTTTTCGCTCATAGCTCGCAATAGTTTTGAAAATTTATACTGTGTTTTTAGTGTTGTAACTACACTATTTGGAGGGATTTTCTTCTCTGGTCTTATCTTTTAGTGCTATGTTGATATCTTGTACTTGAACGAGAACTCTTTCTCTAGATTTAGGAAACTTTCTTCTATGATTTCTATCAAAGGTATGTTTTATCATTTTTAGTTATGTATATATGTACATGCCTGTGTGGGGGTATGTTCATATGAGTGTAGGTGTCCACGGAGTTCAGAATAGGGTGTCAGATCCCCTAGGGCTAAAGTTATAGGCAGTTGTGAGCTGTCTGACATGGGTGCTGGGAAGTGAATTTTGGGCTCTCTGTAAGGGCAGTATCTATTCTTAACCACTAAACCATCTCTCCAGCCCATCTTCTATAATTTTACTGAAAACATTTTCTATACTTTGGGTATAGTATTCCTTTCATTTATAGATTTGATCTTTTGGTAATGTCTCAATCATATGTGTGTATGTGTGTATATATACAGTGTATAATATATAGTATATTATATATAGTATATTATATATTATATATATGGTGCATGTGTGTGTATGTCTGTGTAGTTTATCATTGATCTTTACTGAGTGACCCTATTTCTCTACCATGTATTCAAGCCTGATATTCAACATGATTAATTCTATTGGTGAGACTGTCAACGAAGCTTTTTATTTCAGCATCACTTCAGCTTTTCTTCAGAAATTCTCTTTCTACTGAATTTTGTTTTTGTATCTTGAACTGACTTCCTTATTTCACTCAGCTTTTTTGTTTTTGCTCTCTTGGAGTACATCCACATATTATTTGAGTGGTTTTTAACATATTTACAACCATTCTTCATTTCAATTCATTGTCTGGAAGTTCTTCTAAGCTCTCATTGGGAGCCATTACTATGGGAATGTCAATTTTCGGAAGAGACATATTGCCTGTTTTTGTATTGTTTTTATTTCTGCACTGGGATTTGTACAGCTGGGCTTAATTTGTTCATTGAGTTTGTTTGCTTTCTGCTCAAGTCATCTTTCTTCTTTCAGTGGAGGTGATTGCAATAGTAAGGAGAGAACTATGTTATAGTAAGATTGAGATTTCATTTTCCTCTGTAAGACTAGTATCGAGTCCCAATCTTTACCTCCAATCTTCCCCCTGAGAGTCAGCTACTCTGCCATAACAGTTACTATCCAAGGTCAACAGATTCCTGGATGCTCCATGCCTCCACTACCTTGTGGTATGGATTTCTTTGTCTGGGCATCATACCTTGGGCCAGGTCTGGCCTATTCCCTGTTTCAGCAGCTTTGGCTGTGTGCTGTGGTGTCAGCATGCCTACTCAGAGTCAGTTCCAGCCTCATCCCCACTTCTGCAGTCTCTACCATGTGTTGTGGGACTCTGAACACTTGGGCACTTTACTTTCAGTCAGCTGCAGGCCCCATCCTACTTCTACAATCCTCACCACATGTTCTAGATTATAATACTTGAAATATAGGGGGATGGGGTTATGGGGGGTGAGGGGTGGGGAGAGGGGAGGGGTTCTGAATTGGATTAGGATGTATTATCATTTGAATGCATAAAAACTCAATAAAAATTGGGAACTTTTTAAAAAATTATTTTTATTTTATGTGTATGAGTATATAGCCTGCATGTTTGTAAGTGCACTCATGTCATGCAATGCCCATGGAGGTCAGAAGAGGGCGTTGGAGCCTCTGGAACTGGAATTACAGTTGTTAGCTGCCATGTGGGTGCTGGGAACCCAATCTGGGTCCTCTGCAAGAAAAGGCAGTGCTCTTAAGCAGTCTCCAGCCCCTGGATTCCTCTTTAAACTATGGTTAATCCACCAGGAGATGGCAAAAGTAGCACATCCTCAAGGGAAGAAAACAGAACAGTCTTAGGAAAATGGATCAATGAATTTCTTCCAGAAATTCTGTGTTGGGTGGAGGAAGGTTTCTCAAAGTTTTGGGATGCACTGAATGTTCACACTTCTGGATACCATCACACACATACTAAATCAAATCTGTGGTGGGGCATGTGTTTGTGAAAACATGGGTACCACATTCAGCACTTGTTCCAGTGTGATTCTTTGCACACTGAAGTGTGAGAATATCTATCTTAAGGTAATTAGTTGAATGACATTGCACACATTGCTGAGCAGAGGAACAAAGAGGAACCATGCCGACTTCCTGGGAATAGCCCAAGTTCACATTTTGTCTGCCTACTTGGGAATGATGGCATTTAGGAGAATGCACTTGAGCCATTCTTTTGACTCTCTTTAGATTTTGTATATTTATAGCTCCCAGCATGGCTGAATTCAGGCACTAGCTCTCTCATCATTTTAATATTTTTCCAGACTCTCTGCCTACTGATAATAGGTTTCTGTTCCAAACTATTTAATTTATTAATGCTGCCCTGGATAACATGCATCAACAACTGTTGCTTGCAGTACTCTAGAAAACATGCACATGCGCGCGCGCGCGCGCGCACACACACACACACACACACATACAGAGAGAGATGTACATATACCTACACCAACATATCTTAGAGATACAAGGTGATTAATCCTGCCTTTCCCATTCCTACTGAAGAGCCAGGTGTTCACGTAGTTAATAAAAGTAAGATGCAGCAGTAACATACAAACTCTATTATACTGCACCTGCTGCTTGCTGCTAGTCTTTGCAGTAGTGGTCATGTAGAGCTGCTCTGGGTTCCAATTTTATCTTTGTCATTTGTGATAGCTAGTCTGCATATCCTTAGAGTTCACTTATCCATAGTATAGATCTCTGAATCATTAATCTTAGTTCTAGGTCTTTACTTAAAGGGGAGCAATACAAGAGGTATTGGAAGAGAGGAAGAAAGAGAAAGAGTGGGATAGAGAGAGAAAGAGTCAGAGAAAGAGAAATACACCAAGAGAGTATATGACCCTTAGTCACCTTCTTTAGCTCCCTACTTTTCCAGTCTTAGTCTTTCTCAGGAGTCAGCAGACATCTCTCAGGGTGTTTATAGTGGATTCAAGAAAGCTATGGAGTTTAGAGAGACTTTGGTTTATATTGGAACTAAGTGTAGACCTTACATAAAAGTCCAAGGGGTTGCTAAGCCTTTGGTATTGAATGGCATTCAGGAGGCTGCATGACACTGAACAACTGATTGACAGGTCACTTCTGTAGCCAGAGGAGCTAGACTGGCTTACTTAACAGTCTCCTGGGACTTGCTGGAATCTGTAAAGCAACTCCTCAGTGCCTCAGATGTGGAGAGCATTCTGCACAGGGAACTTTTATTCTTGTGCCTCATTAGGCTGTACAATAGCTAACAGATTGCACACACCAGCTTCCCCTCCCTCTTCCATGGCCTAATAGTATAAGGGCAAACGGTAAGTGGTCTGGCTCACACAGGCTTTACAAGACTTGGGGAAAAAGCAATGATATAAGGCAGAGGCATGCAAGCAGGTTTCACTTTGTGCACAGAAGAAATTTTAAAATGGATAAATCTCTCTTCATTATGTAGCTTTTCAAAAGGAAAGGTAAAAGGCACATGCACAGAAACGGATCTGCTGAGCAGGTGCATGTGCAAAGCAGACAAAGAACGGTGAAAACTGTATTTCTCTCTTTTGCCAGACCAAGGATTTTAGCATTGGTCTAATGTTGCCAGGTCAGAGGCAGTTGTGGTGCCCTCCTCCCACTTCCCTTGGCTCCCACCACAAGTTGGGGGTCTCACATCAATTATGGGACATACATCAGTTTTAGAGGCAATATCCTAAATAATGCTTTGCCAGCTTGAATGTGGTCAATAAATTCTAACCAAGGACATTAAACAAGATCCCAAATATGACCTCAGAACACTGAGTAACATGTTGATGTCACAGTTTTCTTAATCTGTTATTCCTTGGTATAAAGTTTCCTCTTTCTTAAAAATAGCATTTCTTAAGAGATCTCATGACCCCATGAGGTTTTATAAATTATTTAATAACCACATAATTAGAAGAAGCATTTCATTACAATAGCATTGACATAGTCAATAACAATTTCCAGAACTAAGATGCATCTCTTTCAAAATTGGCTGTAAATTTTTAGGTTTACAGTTGAATTAATACAGTTATACAATATTCTACTCAGTATAAACTCTATAAGATATAAAATTAAATGAGGTTTTAACCTTTTAAAAAGATCTCCATTTCATTATTAAAATATACAGTTTCATACAGAAAAATTCATTTTGATGCAATTAACACTAAGATGTTTGCACATGAGTTTCTAATCTCTATTTATCTGATTATTACTAGTCACAGTCAGTTACTTTCTGTGATCCTTGGCATGAAATATATTTTTATAATTATATGTATTGACTTATTTCTAATTGCAGTGCATAATATTTGAGTTTAATTGTTATTATTTATCACTTGGTTCAAGCATTCCCCATGTGCTTCTGTACCCACTGGACTGATATACTAGTCAATTTCATTATAGACAAAACCCACAAATGTAGTTGGAAAACACTTTATCTCCTCTTTTAATTGTTCCTGACCTTCAGTCTGTTTAAGAGCCCTGGAGGACAGAGATATCATTGAGAATACATCCAGGGAGAGAGAACAGATTTAGGATGGTCACTGAGAATGATGAATGGAAAACAAAAATAGAACAAGAAAAAGATCATTTGCCAGGTGAGAGATTTGGAGGCCAGAGAAAGCCTGCTCTCAGGAGACCACAGAATAGAAATGGATACAAAGGTTAAGAATGGGAAGTGACCAGATAGGGGAGCTGGAATAAATCTAAACTATTGATGTGTTGTTGCTCTGCTTCAAAGAATTGTGTAGCTTTAAAAGACATTTAAACTGGAAATATAAAAAACTATGAATTTCTTTCTTCCAAGTGCATCTGCTCATCATAGCTGGAAGATCTGTGAACACCAAAAGTTAATGACAATGGCATACATTGGCAAAATAATGTGCTTTATAGCATCACAAAAAATAGATGGAGAGTTTTCAAACATTGGCAAATGATCATTATCTGGAAACGGATACCCATCACAGGCAAATACATTAGACTAAGTGATAACTTTCTCATTTACTGCTTTGCACACCGCTTAGAGTGTGACAGCTCCTGCCATGTCCCAAAGGCCCTTTTGGGAACATCAACATTCTTCCTTGAAGCCCCAGCAACTGACTCATGTTGTTAAGATAAATAGCCCATCAATACATATCTTCTGGCCCACAGTAGAATATCGCTAAACAGTAACATGATAAAAAGCATCTCAGATTACAGAGCAGACTTAGAAGAATATCCTTCTCTATCAGTTAAAAGGCTGAAACCCCAGGGAATATGGATACTACATGTTAGAGATGAAATAAAGAAACAGGGATTGTGTCTATGGAAACATAAGCCTTTTGTGTATGTATTAGCAATCTGTATAGGAGCTTCTACAAGTACATTAGATTCAGGATTAATGCCTTTTCCTTATATTTGGAAGCAACTTGCTCCTAAACCACTCAACTGCAGCTCATTACTCTGCTTCTTAATGCTCTACCACTCTTTACAACCATGTACAATTTGGTTTTAGGACCCTCCTCCACCTTATGTAGTTAATGCTCCTTAACTGCACCATTGGACTCGATTTCTTTACACTTTTTGCTACCAGGGTTTCTAGTATATATTACTTGGGCTTCCTTTCTGTTTGTTTCCTCATTCATTGTCATTGTGTATGTGTGTAGTGTGTGTGTGTTTCCATTATCAATCTCATCAAAACTTTATCTCATTTTTATTGACATATTGTCAACTCTGTTCTTAACATGTGGTTGGAAGCTGTCTCTGTGTGAAATTAGGTGGGAAGATGATGACTGAGGACTCTGTTCTCCATCTATATTTTTCCATTCTTTCCTCTTCCAATTTTCCTCTAACTACCTTCAGGATGACCTGTCAAAGGTGCTGCCATGGAGGCAACACACATGCAGTGCAACTGAACTGGTTCCTAACAAACAGTAAAAAACAAAAATGCTACATCATGGGCTACTGCATGGTGATGATGACGGGGGAATGTGAATTTTGTGGTGGCTGGGAACTCATCAAGTTTTATAAATCCCCAGTAGATTTAACTTCTCTCTGCCTCAGTTTTCTAATCTGGAAATGGGTATAGTAACAGCATCCCAAACTGGCCCTTCCTTCAATTTAACTCAATCTTAGACTGAATTTCCTGCCTTTTGGCCTAACATCCCTCTCACTTCAACTCTTACAGAACTCTGATGACCTAATCATAATTCTCCTCCTTTAATTTTCTTTTTCAGCTAAGAAGCTCTAATCATAAGTACTTTCTTTGTGCCTTTGGGGTATAAATCATTTAAAAAGCCATGCTAGTTTTATCATCTAAGTCTGCCTGTATTAAAGTCTTGAGACCCTTCCTCCTGAACTATGATCATCAAGGAAGATGAAGTCACATGTTCCCTCCCTATGGGAGGATAGGAGCCCAACTTAGGTGCATGCTTTTCTCCTTACTCTGGGTTGTAAACTTACCTCCTATCAGAAAGATAAGAGAAAGTTCACCTTTCCTCTGTGTAAAGTCAGTAGCAAATGCCCATGTCCTTCCCACTCCCAGTCCACCTTAAGAACTCTCCAACCCTTTGATTCAAGGGAACTGAATTCAACTTGAGTTTTGAGAAATTATGAAATTTCTACTAATGTCATGCAATTCTAAACAGGAGTATTATAATTATTCTAGCAATATTCAGAGAAACAACACAATAAAAACATTCAGAGAATTACCATTTTTAAAAGTTTATTTTTAACTATGTGTATGTATGTATGTATGTGTCTGTGTGGGTATCTGTGTGGGTATCTATGTGAGTGTAAGTACATATGACTGCAGGTGTCCACAGAGGCCAGAGGCTTCAAAGACCCCTGGAGTTGGAATTATAGGCAGTTGTGGGCCTCCTAATGTGGGTGCTGGGAACTGAACCGCAAGAGCAGTAAATACTCTTAACAGCTGAGCCATCTTTACAGCCTCCTTTCAGAGAATTCTTGACTTGTCTACTAACACTAGGTAAAACTGCGGTAAAGGAACAGGTGAGGCATGTCTAAAATACAAAGATATTCCAGAAACATTCCGAGGTGTCTTAAGACCTTAAATGGGTATCCAACTAAGTATGTGAGGATCAGCTGCACTAAGCAAAGGCACCTGCTGGGAGGTGGAGACCTCTGAAATCTGCTGAAAGGCAAGATAAAAACAACTGGAACAATTTTAAAAACTTGCTGAGAATAGTTTAGAGTAGGTAAATTTTTCTAGAAGTTCCTTGAAGACCTTTCGTCCATGCTTCTTTATGTTATGTATAATTCTCAGTTTTTAAAGTAGAAAATGAAAAATTAGAGATAATATGTATGGGCATACTTATTTCTTACCTCTCTCTTCTACCACACAAAATCAAAGCCCAACAGAAACCCTGAGCCACTTTCATCTATTCTTCATTGTTGGCCAAGACAGAGCTGGGGCAAGTAGCAGTCCCTGAGTAAATGGCTGTCCTTGCTGTAAGCTTGCTGCTCTGCTTTCAATGTTGAATGTTGTTCTCTCAGACATCAGGCTGCCAGGCCCAGTTCACTCTGGGGCTGTTATCATCTTCAGTTGCCCTGGAGAATTCCTTTTCGGGAATATCGAAGAGCCCGTGTTTTGTTTTTATCTCAGCTATGAATCCCAAGGCAAAGCCCTTTTGAAGCCACCCTCAAAATATCTGCTCAGTTAAGTCCCAGCATCCTGCACATGTTTAGGGATAGGTCAAGGTGTACATGTTTTTGTGTGATGCTATCATCTCAAGTTCATTGCTGAACAAGTTAGATCAACTCTATTATTCTAAAAAATCATGCCACAATATTCAGACCTGAAGACATCCAGGGGAGGATAGATCTTGTAGCAAGGGGCCAAGGCATCCATGACAAACTCCAGATAGCGGTATATCAGATATGCAGCTCCAAAGTGCTGCCACCTTCATGAAATCACACGGGTCAGGGAACTTTCGCTCTTTTCACCCTAATTTTGATTGAGAGGAATGGCACAAAATGACCCCAGGCTAACCGCTGACTGCAGCTGGGGTTATGCTTCTTCTTGGGCTCTTTTTCTTATTTCTGCTGTGATTAACTGACTACCTCCATCTACGTTTTATAAAGTGTACACTAAATAAGCTCTTATTAGCCCTTCCACTCAAACCCTATTTCTAATTTTCTTTTTACTATTACTAGTATGTGCTAACACACTGGGTTTTATTTTCTCCTGTTTTTCTGTTCTATATTGCTAACATAGTTTCTGACATCTTTACATTGTTTTTTCCATTTTAATCTTCCCTTAAACAAGCTTCAGTAGAAACCAATGTTCCAGGAACCATGCCAGCCTTTGAGAAAACAAAGATTAGTAATATAATATTCCATGGCTTTGAAACATTCACCAGGCCGCCAATCTACAGAGGAACAGGCGCACAACATTAGATGAATAACCAACACCACACAAATTATCTCTGCTGTTGGCATATAAAAAGAACAGGTCTAGTCACTGGCCTTGGAAAAATTTATCCTAATAGAAAAGGAGAACAGAAGGGCATGAAATAATAAATGTTTACAGGCATTCAGGGAGAGAGTTAGATTAGTGCCTCTTTTACTTGCTAGCTTATTGAAAAATTATTAATCACCTGGAGGTGTACTATTAAAATGGAATCAGCAATGACCTCAAAAGGAGGCCAGAACTTTCAAAGCGTTCTTTCCTTGTTGGGAGCAAGTCAAAAACAAGTTGGCTTTGAATAGCCAGATCTGTAAAACTATTTTTTTCCTCTATTTTTGAAATTATTTTAATATTTGATTGAAATTAATATACTTTGAGCCACTGAGGCTTATTAGAGTCTTCTGAAAACCAAATATGTGAAAGGGAAAGATGTCAGTTTTTCTGCTCTGCTCTTAATCTAGGGCTTTTGAGGTTTGTTATGTAAGGACCAAAATGTCTAGTGAAGCCAATTATTCTCAAAGCTCAGAAGATGACTGCTGTGGGTTGACTCTCTGAGGATAACTGGGATGCTGAATACTTCCTCTGTCTTCCCTTTCTCTGTACTCTGATTACCAGCTTTGATGGGGTATATTCTGAGCACAGATGTGGCAAATTTTGGTTTTATAAGGATGATCTTCCTAATGCCCCCACTACAAATAATCTAACCACTGTTTTATAGATGAGGAAACTCAGTGTTGTGGGGATACGACCTGGTCCATGTCACACAATCAAGCAAAGTAGTATCTTTAGGATTTGAATTCAGGAAACCCAACTCCAGAATCCTTTGCTTTACATTGTGATACTGACTTGGCAAATAAGAGCTCACAAGCTGAGGAAAGGCTCAGCCCTTGCCTGGAGCTAAAGGTGCATTTTTCCTTGTTTCTGTTGTAAAGATATGGGAGAGTATTTTGACATAGAGGAAGACACCTAACTTAATTAAAACTCGGAGAAAATGAAATTATCACCTATGACTTCTCCTTGAGATAATCTTGATCTTCCTGTGTAGCCTGTGCTATGTGACCAATAAAGTCTTCTAATACTCTGCTTCTAATCAACCTCAGCCTTTGTTAGAAAAATACACTTGTAGGTATTTTTGCTTTTTAAGACTACAGAAGCCAGGGCTGGACAGATGTTTCAGCAGTCAAGAGCACTGGCTGCTCTTGGAGAGGCCCGAAGTTTGATTCCCAGGACCCATATTGTGACTAGCAATCATTCATAAGTCCAGTTCCAGGAGATCAATGCCCTCTTCTGATCTCCATGGGCATTGCATAGAACGGGTTCACTTACATACATGCAAGCAATACATTCATACACATAAATTAAATAATTTTAAAAAGGAAAGTGTCTAACTTGTGCCTCTGCAGAGTTAACAAAATCATGCCATGCCCATCCCCCTGTTTGGGGACCATCTTTGATTCCTCCCACTGCCCCAGGACCAGACTTCACTGATGGCTAGTAGGGGCCCAGACCTTTTGCGACTGCCTCAGAAAGCCTGTCACCTGACTCAATCTCTGTTGGGTGAGCTTTTCAAATCCCACCTTGCCCATTACCCTCCTTTGGGACCATTTGCAGTCTCTTTCACAATCCCAGGACCAGGCTTCCCTGCTGGAAACATTTCCATTAAAATCAAGAACCAGACAAGGCTGTCCATTTTCTCCACTCCCTTTTAACATAGTGCTTGAAATTCTTGTAAGAACAATAAGACAAAAGAAAGTAATTAAAAGAGTATTAATTGAAAAAGAAGAGGTAAAATTTTCCCTATTTTCAGCTGAGCTGATATTATATACAAAAGATATCAAAAATTCCACCAGAAAACCCCCTGAAATGATTAACATTTTCAGCAAAGTGGCAAGTTACAAAATTAATCTATAAAAATTAGTAGCCTTTCTATACTAACAGGCAATCAGAAAAAGAGTACATGTAAATCTTCCCATTCAAAAAACAAAATCTAAGAATACACTTAACCAAAGACATTAAAGATCTCTACAATGAAAATTGTAAATCTTTGAAGAAAGAGATAGAGGAAGATACCAAGAGATGGAAGCTCCTCTCATGCTAATGGGTTAGAAGAATTAATATTGTGAAAATAACCATCCTACCAAAAGAAATCAGTAGATTCAATACAATGTCAATCAAAATACCCATGAAATTCTTCACAGAATTATTTTACAAATCCTAAAATTCATACAGAATCCCAAAAGACCCCAGATAGCCAAAGCAATCCTGAGCATGAAGAGCAGTGATGGGAACATTAACATACCAGATCTCAAACTATATTACAGAACTATAGTCATAAAAATGGCAGGGTACTGGCACAAAAACAGACACAGAGATCAATAGAACACAATAAAAGGCCCAAACATGAATGCATGCAATTTCATCCACCTGATATTTGACAAAGGTGCCAAGAACACACACTAGAGGAAAGACAACATCTTCAAGAAATGGTGCAGGAAAAACTAGATCTTCACCTGTAGAAGAATGCAACTAGACCCTTATCTTTCACCTTGCACAAAAGTCAATTCCAAATGGATCAAAGACCTCAATGTGAAACCCAAAACTCTGAAACTGCTAGAAGAAAACATAGGCAGTACCCTACAAGATATAGGTATAGTAAAGGACTTTCTAAATCAGACATCAGTTGCTCAGGCATTAAGGTGAACAATCAGCAAATGGGACCTCATTAAACTAAAGAGCTTCTTTAGAGCAAAAGAAACAACCAGTAAAGTGAAGAGAAAATCCACAGAGTGGGAAAAAATATTCACCAGTCACACATCTGATAGACGTTTAATATCCAGAATATATAGAGAACTCAAAAAACAAAGAATCCAGAAAAAAAATGACCCAATTAAAAGATGGGCTATGGATCTGAGCAGAGAGTTCTCAAAAGAAGAAATAAAAATGGCTAAGAAAAACCTTAAAAAGTGTTCAACAACTTTAGTAATTAGGGAAATGCAAATTAAAACCACTTTAAGATTTCCTCTTACCTCAGTCAGATTGGCCAAGATCAAGAAAACAAAAGATACCAAATGCTGGAGAGGATGTGGGGAAAGGGGACTAATCATTCACTGTTGGTGAGAATGCAAACTCATTCCAACCACTTTGGAAAGTAATGTGGAGAACTCTTAAAATACTAAAAATGAACCTAACATATTATCCAATTATACCACTCCTTGGCCTATACCCACATATCCCCAAAGGACTCATCCTACTGCAGAGATACTTTTACACCAATGTTTGTTACTACTGTTTTCACAATAGCTAAGAAATGCAAGCAGACTAAAGTGTCCCTCAACTGACCAGTAGATAATGAAAATATGGTACATTTACACAATGGAGCTCTACTTAGCAATAAAGAAAGACAAATCATGAAATTTGCAGATAAATGGATAGAACTAATAACTGTTATACTAAGTGAAGTAACACAGACTCAGAAAAACAAATGATATATGTCCTTCCTCATCTTTGGATCTTAGCACTGAATCCATATATGTGAGTATATTTCATGATATAATTTCAGGAGCCAGGAAAATCTAAAGGAACCAAGGAGGTAAAGGGAAAGAAAGAGCCTGAAAATGAGAAACAGTAGGAGACAGGTATTTAAAATGGAGGTATTTAAATGAAAGGGGAAGAAGAAGATTTGAATAAGGAATCATGAGGGTGAAGAGGAAGAAGGAACTAAGAGAGGGGGACCATAGAAGACAGGTATTATCCAGGGTGAAATGGGGAAAATTGGGATACTTTAACTGGGGAGGAAGGAGGGAGGTTTGACAGGGAGAGAGAGAAAAGAAATAAATAATGCTTACCTGGTGTGAAAAACCAGAAGGAAATGTATTATTTCAAAAGTCTACAGGACAATTATGCAAGTAATATCTCTACACGAGTTCATGTGTATAACTGAAGGCTATATAACAAGAAACAGTGCCAGACAGGAGAAACCTCCCTTTCAATTTTTGGCCAGGGTAGTCCAAGAGACTCTCAAAATTACACAGGCTATTGCCACAGCCCTTGATTGCTTCTCAGAACTTGAAAGTAAGACCCTATTGCTGAAGATGGGACATACTTTGGACATATGACTTGGAGCAATGGAGCTGGAACTGACCTAGAAACCACCTCCCTGAAGACTCCTATAGTTTTGGAGGACACTATGTATGCTACTAAGGGAGAACATGAATCTATGGTTCAACCCCAGTTTTATGGCCTAACAAGCACAGCAATGAATGGCACAACAAATTATATTGTGGCAGTAATGGCACTTTTATCTTGAGGTAATCAACAGCTACCTAACTGGACTTAAATCCCACTCAGTGGGTGTGAACTTTTGTGTTGTACTGTAAACATAGCCAAATACACGTGGCTGAGGAGATCATAGATCTTAGAGAAAACCCTAAGGGTGTCACATACCTAGACAAATATAATTTCTTAGTATGTGCTAAGTATGAATCCTTATATTTATAGACAAGTATGCCAGTCACCACACATCAAAAAAAATTATTTTGCAATAGATGGCGATTATTACAGAGTTCTGCAACTGGTCACACACAGAGAATAAATGTCTGTGAAATGCCCAACCCTAAGTGACATATCTACAATGGAACCTCAGTACCTAAGGCTCATGGAACAAAGTAGGAGGTAGAAAGAATACTAATGCATGTCTCAACTCTTATTAATGAAAATAACTCTTGCAACAGAAGACAATGAACACAAATGCCACAAATGGCCAAAGCACAGAGAATAAGAGTTTGAAGAGTGTGGGCCCTTGGACAGGACTCCTATATTAATCTTCACCCACCCAGGGTTCAGGGACCATTGTGGAGAGGGGTGAAAAGATTGTAAGAGCCAGGAAAGGAGTGCATGACCAGAGTCATGGAAACAGAGTCTTACAGGATCTTGGGACCTTGTTCATATGAATCTACAGCAATGGTGTCAGCATGCACAGGACCCATGTAAAACTCAAGCAGACAAAAACCCAGCATAGAACTGTGGAAATGGGCAGCTGGCCCAAATATTAGCTAAAAAACTAATTACTGATTACTGGTAGGTGAGGGAGAGATGATCTTCTTTAAGGGAGTGACTCTAGATAGGCTGACCAGACACCAGTGGATGAACTTACATTGAGGGATGTCTGGGAACACTAACTTCATGAGATAGGTCTTGACATAAATGACAGAATGCATGAAATCCGGTGGGGGGCGGCTATGGGAGGGTGAAGATGAAGAAGGGAGTACAAAGATGATTAAGATGTGTATGAAACACACAAAATTCAATAAAAATATGCAAAAATATTTTTTAAAAGCCTACAGAGGCCATTACTGCAGGCAGCACGGGAAGCATGCCTAGCCAGTTGATACTTCTGTTCCTTTCAAGACAAGACATGGTCTCTCTGTTAGATCTCTGTCCTCTCACACATTCAGAGGAGGTCACATTCAGACACAGGTCTCACAGCTATAGGATATTGTCCAGGTCAGGGAGCAGGCTACTTGTCGTCGGCAGTAAATTTAAAAAAGCAATAGCCTTTGTGTTTACTCTTGTCTTTTCTAGGTATAATCTCCCTCTTCTTGCACTGTAGCTCAGTGAAATTTTATCTCACAGAAGCCAGTCTTTAGCATCTCCCTCCAATTTCTTCCAACCTTGTTTAGTTTTATTCAGGGAGAGTTTTATTACTCTCCCTAACCCCTAGTGTTAAGTACTAGTTATAGCTATCACTAGTGAAGGGGCTGTGACATAGTGTTTCCACGACTTTAAAAATATGTTTGGGCGTGGTGGTGCATGCCTTTAATCCCATCACTTGGGAGGCAGAGGCAGGCAGATCTCTGTGAGTTCAAGGCCAGCCTGGTCTACATAGTGAGTTCCAGGACAGGTGGGGCTACAGGGAGACCCTGTCTCAAAAAGACCCCCCCCTGAAAAAAATATTTAGTAAATTTAGCCAAACTTTGGGCATATATCCCTGGAGAGCCTTGTCTCATGAGAAAGTTTATGCAGGAATACCTGCTGAAGAATTATTTCTGGAATGCTGATACTCCCCTAGTTTCTCAGGAGACAGTTTTCTCTCTCAAGGCATATTACGGTGGTACTGTTATCCTGATCATTATATTTTGCTTAACTGCCTCTTTATTATTATTCACTGTTCTGTAAACATTCAACTGTAGCTCTAATGAGTATGAATGTAAATACAGAGTTGCCTGTGCTTTTGGTAGTTGTGTGGATGAAGAAATAAACTGCGAGTCCCCTGGTCTTTTTGCGGTTCTTTGTAAGCCATTCATGTCCCATGGCTGCCCTCATGGTAGCCACATGTAGTTACAATGCATAACGGTTATCTATCACTAGTGGCATAACTAATAACATAAAATCATTATTATTAATTATAATTTCATTGGGGCCAGGGTTTTTTTTCCTCCTGCTCAGTACTGTATCCCCAGCTTCTACTTTTAGTGCCTAGAAGGAGGTTACTGAGGTACTGGCTAGAGAAAAAAAATGCTTGAGTACCGTTATTTTTTGGATAGGACTAGCAAAAATATCCTGGAAAACATATCTAGAGTTGGCATTATGTGGGACAAGGTCGATATACACATCCTTTTACAACAAACTCCAGGAACTAGGAAGATTCTTTCCCTCTATTGACCAATATACTTTTCTTCTAATAGGTCAATAGAATGACTGTGCTTTCACTCTATCTCTTGTCCTATTCTGCCAGAAAAAAATAGCAACTTAAATTGTTTTGTTCTACAGTTGTCTAATGATCTCTTTACTGGGTGTACATGCACTTATATGTGTGGTGCCATCTAACACAATATTCATGCCAAAGGTGTTTCAATGTCTGACCAAACTCCACGTGAATTCCCTAGAACAGTGGTGACCAGGCAGAGATGCTGATCAGGGTAGCCAGAGACCTTGACAGGCAACTTTCTGCTATAACTCAATGATCAAGCACTACCCATTGATGAGGGAAAAGTAACCCTATAGAACTTTACATAACATACACAAGTTATTTAGAGGACGAAAATAGCATATACATTCATTTGTAACCCAAAATGATGCCTTTTTAAAAACTCTGTAGCACTTTCTATTTCCATCTCTGGTGCTACCAAGGGGACCTTGGTTTCCCTTGGTCAATCCTATAAACCACCCATGTGCATTATATGTTTGCTGTGCTTAGAATCATGTTAAGTGATAGAGAGGGGACATAGAAGACATGGTCTTGTATTCTAGACTTTTCTATTCTGGGAGTAGACATAAGACCTTTCTATATAGCTAAGAACATGATTAGGCTAAGTTGACACTGAGGACACTATTGTACCATATATAGTATCATTCCAGCATTGCAAATCTCATGTTCCAAAACAGAGGGACATTGTCATGTATTTGTACATTTTTAGTGATAGTAACTTGTATTATTGACAATGTGCTTGTGTACATTGTAATGCCAGTAGGAACAATGTTGTTACCAATGTTCCCCAGGCACAGAAGTTGGGATAGGCTGCTCTTTTGCAAATTGAAAGGAAGAGAGAGTGGGACATAGACTTCCTCGCATAATCCCCAGGCACATTCAAAAGAAAAAAGTAATCCCATGTGTACATTGTAATGCCAGTAGGAACAATGTTGTTACCAATGTTCCCCAGGCACAGAAGTTGGGATAGGCTGCTCTTTTGCAAATTGAAAGGAAGAGAGAGTGGACATAGACTTCCTCGCATAATCCCCAGGCACATTCAAAAGAAAAAAGTAATCCCACGAAGCACAACTGGATTGCTAAAGTAAATTGACCTTAAATTGGACCAGAAAGTTTCAAAGTGTCCCTAGAAATGGAGGCATCTATAAATGTGTCCAAGCTGCGTCTGGGGAACCAAAGGTACTTTGACACCAGCTCCCTGGACTCTGATTAGTTAGGCCATTGCCAAACCTTCAGCAGCCCTAACTCCCTCAGAGGCCTGGGAATCTCACCATGCTCACTGTGCCATTGCCTGTTTCCCTTTGTTGTAGGAGCCTGGTCTTTTACTGAGTTTAAGTTTGCCCTTCTTTTGTTCAATTTATTTTTCTGCCCAGCTGCCCTGAACTTCATTCGAATACCATTGTGTGTTTTTGAAACTTGGCCATTTAATTCACAGAAGAGCCTTGGGAAGCTTTTAGGTTTCAGGTTGTGCAAAGGGTCACATTGCTTTGAATTTTAACCTCCAATTGATGTTTTAAAAAGACTCAAAGAAGGTCTCCAGCTGCACTTTCTGCAGCTTTACCAGGTGAGTTAGCAAAAACTAGCAAGAATGGAGACAGGCATATTGGAATTATGCGGCAAGATATTAAATAGACTTACTGCATTTGGTATGTTGTATTTTAGTACATATCTATTACTGCTCATCATGTTAATCTTAAAATATAAGAAGAGAGGAATGAAATCGTATTAGTGAAAATCATGTCTTTTATTTCTGGAACCCAAAGCCAAGAGCCAGGGAATTCAATATTCCAACAGTCCCTACCACAGACTGTAATTTCTGTTTGTCCTTTCATATAAGGCCTTTGGCAAATTCCTGGCTTGGTGGACTGCTTATGGTCCACCCTTATGTGATCTAATGAAGGAATCTTTGCCAAATTCCTGTAACCTTAGTGTTAGAGTCTAATGTCTTGGCGGAGAGGTAGTTGGAAAATCCAAACTGCTCTGAA
Source organism: Nannospalax galili (assembly GCF_000622305.1). Lineage (NCBI taxonomy): Eukaryota > Metazoa > Chordata > Mammalia > Rodentia > Spalacidae > Nannospalax > Nannospalax galili. The sequence continues at coordinate 2,103,572 of NW_008357993.1, read as the reverse complement.
TCTCAACGACAGATATGAAAGAGTCTCAAGAAGACCCTTACCTTCTTTCCAGCACAGTGTCCTCAGCAACCACCCAAGAAGACAATCTATACTTCATTTTGAAAATAACCCTTGGAAGTCAGATTTTGCATAAAGTCGTATGACTCACTACCTCTTGTGCACTGGAACATACATGGGATAACATGGGCAAAGAGAAGACCAAGTGGGTCTCTCCACTTCAAGGAGGAGTTAATTTGGCTCATGGATTTCAGAGATTTCAGCTCATAGTCTTTGACTCCATTTATTCTAGGATGATGGAGAGGTAGAACATCATCCAAGAGAAAGTACATGGAGGAGGCAGCTGCTCATCTCTTGGCAGTCAGGAAGCAGAAAGTAGGGAAGAGAATGGATCACATATAACCTTCATCAAAGTCCCACCCTCTAGACTCTACCTCCTAAAGTTTCTAGAACTTCTTAAAGCACCAACAACTGGAGATCAAGCATTCAACAATGAGACCTTAGGAACATTTCATATTCAAACTCCAAGTTATGGTTCCAGTTGGAACATCTTGGTGTGTTCCCATGTAATCCCTCTTTCTCACCACTTCAAAATCTACTTCTCCAGTATGTTAATCCATAACTCAGCTGCCTACTACAGAGCTTTCAGTGAGGGAATAGTCAATTGCTGTAAAGGATGCCATAATGTGAGGCAGGATAAAAATTTGGAATAGGGACCCTTTAATATGGATGCTGTTAACTGATAGCATACTCAGATTTGCAATTATACCTCTTCTCTGACTGCTTTAGGTCTCTTATCGTTCCTAGTAAGAGTCATGCTTTTAATTATATCATTTCTACTTCATGATGAAATTGTCAGAACTTAAATTCAAGTCATGCTAGCTTGAAAGTATATGAACTCTTGATTCATCTATAAACTTACCTCAACAACAACAAAACTTATTTTTCAGGAAGCTTACAGGAAGCTTCCTCTGTCATCTACAAGTGTTTCTATTCAATTTGTTGTCATATGATGTTGCTATGGAGACTAACTTCAACACCTTTTCTCTGACGTTGAAAATTTTGGCCTTATGTTCTTTAAAAGTTATGCTTTCTTATTTTATATAGTTCAGCCATAGTATTATTTTTCAAATAAACTGAGTATTATACTTTATTAAAACATTTCCAATAATTGAAGTCTATAAACTTGTAGGACCTAAATTTGTGTAAAAATCAAGCTTCCTAGTCTTTAAATTCTTCAACCATCTTTATGTTTTAATACATTTGATCTCAGTAATTATTTCTGGAGGCCTTGACATTACATTCATCAAAATAATAAATGTTATCCCTATTTATGCTATTTCTTGTATAAAATGGAGATGGATTAAAATAGATATTTGTTGATGGATTAAAATAGATGCTATATGTTAATTGGCTAGGACTATACCTCACATATAATATATTCGGTTACTACTGTTGTAGTAATTACTACATAGGTTATTGAAATGGGTATGGAAAACATTCTTTTTTAATTGTACATTATTGTTTATTATTATTTTTTAAGTTTAAGAGAAATTTTATCTATTCAATAATTTCATACGATGAATTTTCATTATATTCAGTCATCCTCCCCCATATCCACCCTCACCCTACCATCCTCACCCCTACCCTTACTTCATATCTTCTATTAGTAAATGAAAAACCCATCCATCTTACATAAACATCTGAGCTGGGCGCCAGAAAAATCAACTCATTAGTGTCAGTGATCTATAATTCTTACCATCAGGTGTGCCAAAGTAAGGGCCCACTCCATTTCCTTTGTATGTGGTTTTGGGTCAGAATGCACCCAGGTTTCTTAGAATAGGATCTTCTCTCTTAATTTCTGTTTCTCTTACACACACTTAGGAATGTCAAGTAAGGGTTTCTCTTTTTCAGAAAGATGTCAGAAAATGTCAGAAACATTTGGTTTTCTTCATCAAAGTTCTTTGCAGTTAGTTCTTTGCAAAGTGTAGGTTACACTTTGTTTCCAGGCCTCAGTCAGCACAATGATCCTACTTGGACCAAGGCATTCTCCAACAAGTTGATTCCTCACAGTTTTACTGCAGGTAAAAGCAGAAGCTAGGTCCTCTCAGCAGGCAGCAATTAACTCAGAAGCCTCCCATTCAAGATTCCCTGAGTGGCAGTTGGGAAGCTTCACAGCTCACATGACAGTTTTATAGCAGTGTCCTCTCATTTTTTTCTAAATCTACATACTTCTCAGATTCCTAATGTTATTGAGGACTGCAACCAGGTCTTAAAACCACTGGATACTGATGATAGTCAGCAGACCAAGGGTGTCATGGGGATGCATGGGTGAGCAGGCTGGCACAGCTCTGCCAGTGTGGTACATATTCTTTAAGTGGTATCTGGTGGTAAAGATCAATGTTAGAGATCTTGAGATCACTGTGATAGAACAGAACGTTCTGACCATATCTATGTTACTGTGACCCGCCAGATACATCCTGTAGGCATTTTAGATGAATCCCCATCACATAGTGTTGGCTTGATCTCTAATTAAAGGGATGCTGCTCTGTTTTCTTTTTCTTCACCCTATACCCTAAGTATGTTTTCTAGCCTGATATACTGTGCTAACTCTCCAAAATCCCCTCGTTCATGTGTGTATCATTCTAGGGAGCTGAACAGGGCCTGCATATGCTAGACAAGCAATGATGAGCTGCATCTCCAACTCCAAATGCTTACTGTTCCGTAAGCAACCTTTATAAATAAACAGACACTTTTCACATGTTGTTTGTGTATGACAAGGTCAAAAGAAATCTGTGTTTATTCAGGTTCTCCTTGTGTCTTCTGACTGGGTGACAGTTTACTCATCAGACACATGAGACACTATAAAGTTCCTCCATAGGAAGACACTGTACACCACCCAATATTGTAACTGGTGTCAAAAGACTGAATAAAAATTAGTGTTTGGCTTAATTACTGTGAATCTTATGTTTACTATTGTTTGCTCCAGTCCATTTCCTTTTAAACACCTAAAACACTTTCTCTAAAGAACAGCAAGTATTCTTTCTTCCTCCTTTCTTAGTTTGTGTATGTGATATATATGTTTATGCATGTTTGTGTTTGCCTATGCAATGGAGATGGAGGCTAGAGTTTGATGTTGAATTATCTTCTTCAGTAGCTTTTCTACCTTATTTATTTATTTATTTATTATTTATTTATTTATTCATTATTTATTTATTTTTTGAGACAGAGTCTGAATAGAACTACAACTAGAACACCTTGTTTTGGCTAGACTACCTAAGAAGCAGGCCCCTGGGATCTCCCTGTCTCTGTCCAATCACTTTGAGTTACAGAAGTGTACCACCATACCCAGCTTTGTTCATGGGTCCTGGGGATTTAAACTCAGGTCCTCATTTATGTTACTCACTGAGTCATTTTCCCAGCCCACGTGGGTTTTTTTTTTTTGTTTGTTTGTTTGTTTAAATGGTGTCCCCACTGGCTTTCTTTGTATAATGGAGACTGTACCATCTCTTGAACTCAGGTAAAAGGAAACCCAATTCAAACTGATTTAAAAGTGATTTAATGTGCCATTCAACTGAGCAGAGTAAGGCCAAGATCATTTAAGATGCTGTTTAAGCCAGGGCCATGATTTGACTTCTTCCAGGTCAGTTTTTCCCTCTTCTGATTTCATTCTCCTCCAAGTCTTCCCTTTACCTCTAAAAGATGTTCCAAACCTCATTCTGGACTTGTAGTCCAAGAAGAAAGAGGATCCTAGTAAAACTATATACAAGCATCAAGTCTAGAATTATAATGAAGAATTAGTGAATCGTTGCGTGTTTTGGACAGGGTGGTTGAATCATAACTTTTTGAAAGGTAGTTTTTAGAGTAAGATCTACATAGGGAATCAGTCTTGAAAATACTCTAAGAAAGTTGGTCTAAAGCAGAAGAAATAACATGTAAAAATGATGAGTTAAAAATGTGCTTCGCATAGTCCAAGAAGGCCACCGTGGCAAAGCACTGTAAATGAGGGAGCTGGAGGAAGAGAAGTTCAGATGTTGGCAGCATACCACGTTATGAGCCCTGCAGATTGCCACCAAACACATAACAAAGTCGCTGGAGCATATCGAGCTAGAAATTAATAGATTTGAATCAGTTTTCAGAAGTTAATTTCGATTACTTTGAAGAGAGTGAGCTATGATATAGTTAGTCTGATTTCCCATGCTCTTGAAGGTAGAGATGGAGCCAGAAATGTTTGTTCACATAATTTATCTGGGAGATTGTGTTAGTTTGACTTCTCATTGCTGTGAAAAAAAACGCAATGAGGAAAGACTTATTTTATTTTGGTTTCACAGTGTCCATTCAGCATGGTGGGAAGGGGGCACGGGGACAGCTGTTAAACTCAGGGCAGACAGAGAGTAAAGGTAGAGAGGGATCAGAGAAAGGTCATCCTTTAAAGAGAAAGCCTCTGGTGACCCACTCTCTCCAACCATGCTCCATTGTCTAACAATCTACTCAAATTTTGAACCACTGATTACCTCAGAGCCTTCATGATCTGATCAGGTCTGGAAATGCCCTCACAGATCCACCAAGAGGAGAGCTTTACTAATGTCCTAGGCTTCTCCAATCCAGTTAGGCTGACCTTAAAGATTAGCTCTTCCAGAGGTGATCCTTTGGTGACTGAATGAGGGGCTGCAGTAAAATAAATAATAACATAGATGTTCATAAAAGTTTCAGAAAATGCCAGCTTTTTCTCACCTTATCTGATGGCACTATTTCCTCTTTCCTTCACCATTCACCATATTTAGGGAAATGCTCTGATTGGCTTAGGCCTGGTCACGTGTGTCCCTGGAACAGTCAGTGAAGTCTTTCCCAAAACGAGGGAGCTACAAACAGAAGAGAGGGCACAGAAAGCCCCTGGAGGACAATTACCAGAAAAGGGATGTGTGTGTGATGGATGGCATAAACAATAAAACAATAGATGGCCTTCATGTTTCCTCCTCCCTCAAATTCCACAGAGGGCTGGATCTAAAAATAGTAGAGCTGAGTCCTGTATGTTAAAATCTCTGTTCTTCTAAGGTATTAAATAATGGGTTTTCCCGTTTTTAATATACTTTGTCAGATGAAGAAGCACAACTGCTTGATAGTGAAAAAGGATGAAAACAGGAAAGCTGATAATTACGTTTGAGAAGATACTTAGCTGGACCTGATTATACATCGTTATTAGAAGAATTTTGGTCAAGCAGTTTGTTATAGGGCAGGACATTTATTTAGCATTTTGATGCATCTATGGAAAGAGCTTTGTAATTTCAATGAAGCATTTAAATATTTCATAACTCTGAGTTAATTTTGGAGCTGAATATATCATAAAATATTCTTTGAGCTAATTTCAATTTCATATTACTTTCAAAGGATCTATCTTTTAATCTCGAAGAAAATGTAGGTGGTAAGGAGAAAGAATTAAAATCTTTGAGATGGGGGGACTGGCACTATAGTGTAAGATAAGGGGACACATCTGTCTGCTTGTATTTGAGGATGGCTAACAAACTGAGACTCCACAGAGGCATGTGGATCTTCCTACCCAGTGAGGTTCAGGAAATACAGAGAAAGAACTCAAGTCAGGAAACACTTAAAAAGATCCCACGAAAAGAAAGAAAGAAAAACAGAAGCGACCTCAGACTGTGAAAAATAATATTGTTAAACTTATGTGGAAGCATTCACAGTAGAAAGGAGCAATAAGTGTGCTCTGAGCAGAGGGGAATAGAATGTTGGTGGTATAACGTAAAGGTCGGATGGCAAAGCTGCATCCACTGAGGTGAAGGAGGTAGGTGGAAAGAGTATCTGAACTTGGATCATTGCCCACAGGCTGGGATGGAGGGGGCCTCTCCTAGGAGATCAGTCAATGCTTCTTCTGGAGGGCTGATTTTCTAAAATCTGAAATTCTATCCTGCTCTTATTTGTTGCTTCATTTTGTGCCACTGTTTGAGGTAAAAATTTGATCCATTATTGTTGAAAGATATGATTTCTTTTCTAGGTATATATAGTTTCTCACTTACCTTATCCCTGGTGGCTCTAATGAATATCACACCCTCAGGCTTAGAAGCTGGTTTTCATAGAAAAGGCTATCAAAGTACAGGTCGATTTCCTTTTCCAATATAATTTCCATCCAGTGGGGACCTATTCAGGAAAGATTCTTCTCTTTGTCCTGAAGTCTTCAATACAGTCCCCAAACTAGAGCTTAAGCCTGAAGGTCAGATAGTTAAGCCATGAAGACAGACACAAAACGCAGCTAAGAATCCCATTGCAAAACAAGCCAAACAAAATCCTACATTGATTTTGTATTTGTTGAGTCAGGGAAGCAACAGTCACTATAACATGTAATACTTGAGACCTCAGTAACTTAAAGTGATTTTGGTTGTTATTGCTGTTTCAGATTTCAGTTTATTTTTCCTTTCCTGTGTCATGCTGATTCTGGCCAGCACATTCTGGGTTGGTGGGTGAGAAGCATCTTCAGAACCCTAAGAAACCAGGTTTCTTTCTTCTTGTGCCAACTGTTAAACTGGTTTTCATGTTCACTATTGCCTCTCTTTGTGTTAGTGGTATAATGTATCTTAAACACATAACTAAATACAAGAATATAGTGTTTGGAAATTCATATGAATTGTTTTACATGTGGGTTCTTCTAAAGCTTGCTTTTTAAAAAAATATTTGATTTTTGTGTATTTCATACAGAACAGCTCAAACAATCTCAGTCATCTTTATACCCCTGTCATCATTGGGATCCTCCCTTAGCAGCCCCCCCACACACTGGAGCTCATATACAAGTCCCATGCAAACTCAGGCAGACAATAACCTAGCATAGAACTGGGAAAATGAACAGCAGACCGCAGTCTTATCTGAAGGAACTTTGGCAACTGATTGCTGCTGAATGAAGAAGAGCTGATCTTCCTAAAACAAGGGACTCTAGATAAGCTGACTATACTTAGTGGACAGACTTGCACTGGGGAACAGCTGGGGTCACTGACAACCCATTAGGCCTAAAGTTTGCTTTTATATTTTATTTTATTTATTTATTTTTTAGGGTTTCTGGTAACACTACATTATGAACATACAAAGGGTACAAAATGAATTTTTTTCTAGAATATTTCAAAGGATGATGCCAGTCTGGTCTGCAAAGCACCTTCACATACTGTTACTGTAGGTCATTTTGTCCCTTAATTAAAGAAAGACACCCTATGTCCATAGTTTTGGCCTGTACTGAAATAGGGAGAAAGGCAACATTTTACTCCTGAGATCACATGGGGATCAGTAACACTAAACACTGCACACTGTAAGTCTACCATGATCTAGCAATCCTAAGCTTATGAACGTGGGGGCATTAATCACTAGGCTTTCTGTTTTTAGTAAAAAACTTGACAATCATCTCCTTCGACTGTGGGAATCAAATATCTTCCATACCCTGCACTGAGTGGTCCCTCAGGCCCTGCTCCTATATTTTAATCTTTGGTCTTTGGTCATTTTAAAAATCAAGTTAACCTTTTCTAATTGTTTCTGTTGCTGTTATTTTTCTTTTTGGTTTCTTTGTTTTGAGCTGAGGTCTGTTTATGTAGTCCAGTCTGGACTGGAGCTTGCTTGTAGCCCAGGCTGCCTTCAGACTCGTAACTCCTGCTTCTACCTCCGAAATGCCAGGATTACCTCACACCTGACTTTTCACAAGTTTGTAGAATCTTGTAGCTTCTATTTTTACTTTATAAGTGAATATTTTGAGAAACAGAGGTTAGTAATTTAAAGGTATTTAGTCATGTCTCATTTTCTTTGTTTAAAAATTATTTCCAAATGTTAGTTCATAAATACATCATTTTATATTTCTTCTAAAAGTTTGAAAAAAAAAAACCTTTGCTTTTCCACTTGAAGTCAAATCTAATTTTGAATGACAAATTCATTTCTTTATTCCACTTATCAACTGGGCTATCCTTTCCACCTGAATTCATCACACATCATGTTTCAATATATACATGATTCTACCGCAGGGCTCTTTACTTGGGTTCATTGATATTTATTTCTCTCTGCACTAAAGCCATATTATTTTATTCCTGATAATTAAAAAAAAATAACGTTGAAAAAGAATTGTCTCATCTCATTAATATTCATGAATGTCATGATTCTATCTGTCCATTTTTAGTCTATAGTCATTTAAGTAAACTTGCCAAAGTTCATGAAGCATCTTATTGACAACTGATAGGACTTGCACTTGACCCTCAGCAAAAATTCGGAAAAAATGACATTTTTACATTAGTGACATCTTTATATTAATGAATTTTCCTCTACATAGACATGACCTCTCTCTGTGTATCTGGTTCTCTCTTTATGTATGTTTATTTACATCTCTCTTGCTTGTTTGCTTCAATGCCTTTTTTTGTCTTTTTTTGGTCTTTTTGAGGCAGGATCTCCCTGTAGCCCCCACTGGCCTTGAACTCACAGAGATCCGCCTGCCTCTGCCTCCCAAGTGCTGGGATTAAAAGTGTGTGCCACCATGCCAGGCTTCAATGTCTTTTAATAAGGTTTAATAATTTTCCCAGTAAAGTCTTAAAAATTTTATTAGACTTCTGATAAACTTCATATTTTTGGATATTGTAAATGACAGCTTTTGAAATTAAATTCTCAACCATTTATATGCAAGCATTATGTGTGTGTATTATATTAGACCATATACAGTTAGATTATATCTCAACAGTATAAAGTCTAGCATTTATTTCCCATCACAGTATTGGCAGGTGAACTAGACTGAAAAAGCAGTCCCTTCTGCTAGTATTTGGGACTTAGCTGACTGAATTTCTATCAAAGATAATGGAACCACATGGTTTCCACACATGGGTTCCACAGTTGTTCTGGGTGACTGAATGCATTGCATCTAATCAGAAGGGAAAGGATTTGGGGAAGCTACTGGGAATGATATACCTGAGTGATACCTGGTGTATATTATTTCTGTTTTATCCCTCTGCACAAAGCATGGCCACAAAACATGGAGATTTTGGAGTGGAACATGGAAATACGAAGTCCACCCTGGTAAACGAACTCTCAAAGGTAACTAACTCTACATCCCTGAAATGAGGATGGAAATGCGATACTAGTGGAAAGCTCTGTCAAAGTACACCTCACTGGTCTCCAAACACATCTCCACCATTTGTTCCCAAAGACAGATCACTAACTATCCTCACCTGAAATCCAGCTAAAGGCCCATGTTATCTGGGTAATGCACTGTGCTCTTTATAAGGCTTAAAGAACTGTTATTTCCAGAACAAGACTTCCCCTTTCCAATAAGATATGCTCCATTTTGACTTCCATTCCAGGTTATTTTTCTGGGACTATTGATGGCTAACAGTCCTCAAACATTTTTCAGATCTTCTCAGATGTAATGATTGCTCAATGTGACAGTATAAATGCTCAGTAATCTCACTCTATCTTAGGGCAAAGCTGAAAGGAAGGACATCCTATCTCTAGAACCCCCATGGAACAGCTGAAGCTTCTTCTCACTATGTTAGAGAGCGTCTTCATCTTCTTAAGTGTTCTAGTTTTCTTTCAGTTGCTGTAATAAGATACTCTGACCAAAAGTAACTTAGGGGAGAAATGATTTATTGGACTTACACTTCCTGGTTACAATGCGTTCTTGATGGAAGACAGAGCAGGCCCTCAAGGCAGGAACTTAGACTCAGGAAACAGGGAAGAATGCTGCTTGCTGGCTCATTTTCTGGCTTACTCATAGGCTCATGCTTAGCTAGTTTTCTTTATTGACCATGACCACCTGCCTAGAAAATGGCAATGCCTAGTGGGCTGGACCTTCCTATATCAGTTAAGATGGTCTAAACAATCTTTCCCAGCTTTGCCCAGAGGCTAACCTGATACATGGAATCACTCTATTGAGACTTTGTTGTTGTTTTCCAAGTGATTCTGGACTGTGTCCAATTGATATAGTTAATTCTAACTAGGATACTAATCCTGAGTGTTTGCCCTTCTCTCAATACATGTTTTGTGAACTCTAAAGTGTGTTAGTCAGTTGAGAAAGGAGTAGTTTTCTCTAAAAACGAGAAAACGAGACTTTTTTTTTTTTTTTTTTTTTTTTATCTTTGTGGCAAAAACACATGATAATACCAACTTAAAAGGAAGATTTGCTTAGACTCAGTTTTGGGGGTTGCTGTCCATGCTGGCTCATTCTATTGTTTCTGGGAATGTGGTGAGGCAGTATGTCAAAGTGGGAAGGCATGGCAGACAGAGCAGCTTACCTCTGGGCATCTGGAAGTAGAGAGACAAAGAGAAGGACAAGAGACAGTCTCCAAGGACACACCCTCAATCACCCACTTCCCCCCTCTGGGCCTCAGCTCCAAAAGTTTCTACTGTCTTCTAAAAATGCCATCAAATTATGAATTCATTAATGGATGGATCCATGGAAGAGGTCAGAGTCATAGTGGTCTAGTCACTTCCCAGAAGCCCATAAGCTGCCAAGCATGTCTTTTACCATACAAGCCTTCAGGGGTCAATGCAGATTTAAACTACAGCATCCAGCAAAACTCCATAGAGAGTTTCTGTCATAATATCTCTTTTTGCTTCTTGTGACAATTTCAAATAACAGAATCAAAGTGTATTTAAAGAATGTATTCCCACCACTAAGGGAAAGGGGGACCTCAGAAGCTCTAGTGCAGAGTTACTTCATCACTATGGACTCACGCTGGTCATGGGCTTCTCATTCATTCCTCTTACAAATGGAACTGAGCATTCTTACAGTTCATCTCATTGGTCTACTATGTATTCTGCTATCTTTAATATGGGAGGAAAGGCTAAGTCCATAAAGGCTCAGCAGAAGGAAATTTCTTTGGGGTGAAGGAAAAATTGTGTACCCCATGGATTTACAGATTTTGTTATATTCATAAATTTCAAGCAGAAAATAAAAATATGTAAAAGCTAAGCTTGTAAAACTTAAAAATAAAGTTTATAGTTTTGTGAATAATATGATTTCAAAGATAAATACCGAGTTCTGATCACCTCATTATAGTTATGAAAGATGTTATCATTTGGGGAAGCTTGGTGAGGGCACCAAGGATCTTTTCATGGTAGGCTTTGGGACTTCTATATGAGAATAAAATGAAAAATTATTTTAAAGTCAAATTTGTTTTCTTTTTTGTAAAGAAGCTTTATGCCTGTTGCTCTTAAATCTGGGCTCAGGGTGGATCCATACTAACAAGTGAGAAAACTGTATGATTGTTTTTATTCTCAAGGTCACTATAGAAGAAGCCCAAGACTGATAGTGTGAGGAGGGCCACAGGACAGTCACTGCATGAAAAGCCTCATGCTATGATTTACTTTCTCGGCCACCGGGTCCCATCATGATCGACCCATCTGATTTCAAAATTCCCAGGGGCTAAAGGCTTGGGAACACTGAAGAACAGAGCTAGGAAAAGGCTAAAAATCAATTCTGTTTTCAAAGAACTCATAATTGTTAGGGTTCACACCCACAGCAACTCCCTCCCCAATGCAGTAGGGCCTCACAGTTCTTCAGGGCCCCTGAGAATGCAAGATCTGACTTAATGAGCATCCTGACCTTGGAAACAAGATAAACAGACTCCACTTTTTGACCAGAGACTGATTACCTCAAGGAGTCACTTCAGCACAGCATGCTTCCTCTTTGACAGATCTTAAAGGATAAACAGACTCTTTACACCTTTGACCCAGATCCTGCTAATGGAAGAGGACAGAAGGGGGTGGTTTGACAGAGGTTACTCTCCTGAGAAGCCCTGGGTTTTTGTCTCTCTCTCTCTCTCTCTCTCTATCTCTCTTTCTCTCTCTCTCTTTCTCTATCTCTTCCTAACTTAAAAAAAATTTTCCTGCCTTCCACATCCCCTGAAGCCCCCTATAAAAGACCCCCAGCCAACAACCCGTGGAGGGACAGTTTCTCTATCCCAAAGGGAACTGTCTCATGTGCTTTTTCCTCTGTTAATAAACTCTATCCCACCAGAGTTCTTGTCTGTGACTCCATTTACCTATTCCAGTTTTATCTATCAATAATTGCATATGGTAGGAAGGAGATCACCAAATGAAAGCGTTCTGCATCTTTGAGGTATCATCTAAAGTATCTGTAAATGAGCAGCTAAGTAAACAGACCAAGAATAATGGCAATGAAAGTGGCGGGGATGGCTTGAGAGCACCTGACCCTCATCCGAATGGGCCTCTGCAGGGTGAGCTTCCCAAATTGCATGGTGCCCATTCCCCTGCTTTGGGACCATCTTCAGTACCTCCCCCCACTGCCCCAAGGCCAGACTTCTCTGCTCCTTAGTAAGGGCCTACACCTTTGGAGACTGCCTGAGAGCACCTCCCAGAACTTGAAGACAAGACCCTATTGCTGAAGATAGGACATACTTTGGACACACAATTTGAAGCAATGGAGTTGGAACTGACCTGGAAGTCATCTCCCTGAAGGTTGGCTCTCACAGTTTTGGATGACACTATGGAAGCTGCCAAAGGAGAACATCGATTGATGGGCCAGCTCCAGCTTTGAGACCTAAAAACCGCAACAGTGACCAGTGCAGCAAACTATATTGGGGCAGCAGTGGCACTTTTATCCTGGGGGTAATCAACAGGTACCTAATTGGACTTAAAGCCAATGGGAGGAAACTCATGCATGGTACTGTAAACCTAGCCAAATACACATGACTGGAGAGGTCATAGATCTTAGAAAAAACAAACCTTAAGGTTGTCATATCCTTAGATAACTGTAATTTCTTACTATGTGCTAAATGTTTATATTTACATATAAGTATGACAGTCGCCACTCATCAAAAAAGGTTCTTTTGCAATAGATGGAGACTATTACAGAGTTCCACAACTGGTCCAATCCTAAGTGACATGCCTACAATGGAACCTCTGCACCTAAGGCTCATAGTGGAACAAGGAAGGGGTAGAGAGAATACAAATGCATGTCTCAACTCTCATCAATGAAGCTCCCTCATATAGCTGGAGGCAATGAACACAAAAGGTCACAAATGACCAAAGTACAGAGAATAAGAGTCTGCAGAGTGTGGGCCTTTGGACAGGACTCCAAATTAAATTCTACCCACCGAGAACTCAGGGACCATTGTGAAAGAGGGGGCAAAAAGATTATAAGATGCAGCAGAGGAAGTTCATGACCATATGGAAACAGTCTTACAGGCTCCTGGGATCTTGCTCATATGAACCTACGGCAATGGTGTCAGCATGCACAAGACCCATACAAACTCAAGCAGACAAAAACCCAGCATGATACTGGAGAAATGGGCAGCTGGCCCCAATCTTAGTCAAAGAACTATTGGTAGCTGATTACTAGTGGATGAGGGAAAGCTGATTTTCTTTAAGGAAGTGACTCTAGATAGGCTGACTAGACACAAGTGAATGAAATTGCACTGAGGGATGTCTGGATACACTGACTTGGCTCAATAGGCCATAATATAAATACCAGAATGCACGAAATCCAGTGGAGGACTGCCTTGGGAGTGTGGAGATTGGGGGGGGGCGGATATCAAGATGATTAAGATGTTGTGTATGAAAAAACAATTCAATTAAAAATATGGGGAAAAATGTAGTGGGGAAGAAATAAGAACAGGACAGATGCTAACCCAGGAAGCTTAAGTACGTCAGCAAGGTCTGTTTAGTTTTCTAGTAGAGTAAGATGGCGGGAAATTGGCTGAGTGGGTAGTTTCTTTTTTTTCCTCATACATTTGAAATGGTTTGTGCCTATTTTGACCAATCAGATACAATGGAAATATTATGTCAGTTTGTGGCTAATCTTTAAGAGGCCTGTTTTTCCTGTTCTTTTAGAACCTTAAGCCTTTGTAAAGATGTTCAAGTATCTTATGGAAAGACAGAATGAGAGATAGAGGTGCCAATCATAGTCCAGCTTTCAGATATCCCTGCCCAGGTATCACGAGGAGTATGAAGCTGCAGCGGGATAGTCTAAATGGCAGCTGAGTACTACCCAGTGCTCTAGTCAACACTTGGAGACAGAAGAATCACTCATTTGAATTTTTGCTCAACTCCCCAAATTGTGAGATGACTTTGATCAGGGAATGAAAGACCTGGAATATGAGATTTATATGAAAATTAGATGTTACAATTTGATAAGGAAAGGTAGGCAATTAAAATTATGGAGGACAAAGACTTTGAGAAATGTTATTAATCAAGACCTATGAGAGGAAAGAAATCAAAGGAATGCTTTTGTGTCTACAGCTAGAACAGACTGTAATCGCTCTGGGTCAGGAGGATAGGCAGTAGAAAGCAGCACATACAGGAGCGGCACACTGTAATCTGAAGGGACAAATGGACTCCACGAGACCACCTAGAGCCTGTATTAGGCTTTCACTATTTGTAACCTTGATGGTGGGCAAGAACAGCAGGGGGGTCTGGAGCTCTGTGCTGCAGAACTACACACATATTTGCAACCACACACGCACACACAAAAAAATATTTCATGGAAGTCAAAGGTCTATAAGCCTCACATGGCAGCTTATCTCAGCAAGGTGAACCTCCAGCAGCCCTGAGCAGGAGCTGAGCTTTGGAGGCTTCTGGGCATAGGCAGCTGGCACAGGGCCTCACATTCTTATGTAAATTTCTCTTGTTGTCAACCTGAAACTAAGACCTCAAGGGCAGTGAAATCGAAAAGATGCGGTTCCAGCAGGGCAAAAAATCAATTTCATATCTGGATTTTATCTGTACAAGGCAGAGTCATAATGATATCAGGTTAGAGCTACAAAGGATTATTGGAAAAGACTGAGCAACTGAGGAACTCACAGAGGATCACACATTTTAGGTTTTAATAAATAGGAAACTAAAACAAACAAAATGAGTCTGTTGTTCTTTAATTATGAGCCAGAAATATAAATGGGAATGAAAAGTAAGGGTTTGGCTCTGAGCCTACCTCCTTCCTCAACACTCGGTTAAAGAAGTAGCAAATTCATTCATCTCATTCTGTGCCTGAGCCCTCAGAAGCTAAGACTTACTTAAATCATTTAAATCACTGCTTTCTCCTTAGAGGAAGGTTTGTTACATTAGCCATTTCTTCTCAGAAAGGATTGGAAGTCCCATTGTTAGCTGATAGCAAGCACCTTTTCATTTCTCTTCCAGGAACCTGATGGGTTAGAACTTAAGTGTGACCATTCAGTGGAGACCATAACCTGTAGTCCAGGTTAAATGTGACATAATTCCTTAAGTACTACACCTTTACAGCAAAGCAGCATTATCAAAGATAGAAGGCTGCCCTTGGCTTTCTAGGATTTAGTATGACTTCAGAATTTTGACACTTCACACTCCTTTTGATGGTAAACTTGAACTTGTCTTTATTAGTTTCATGTCTAATGTATGTGTTTTCCCTGAGAGGCTTTGATGTCAGATTATTTCTCACCTAGACCTACACTTTTATGTGTTATATGTGCAATGCGACTAGCAGAACTTTTCAGTGCCATTAAATGAGCTAGACATGGGAGTCATGTGGCAAATAAATCTTTGCATTTTATTTTTTTATATTTTACTCATTATTTTTATTTTGTGTATATGAGTGATACGCCTGCATGTAAGTAAGTGCACCCGTTTCATGAAATGCCTGCAGAGGACAGAAGAGGCTGTCGGATCCTCTGGAACTGGAATTATGGACAGTGCTTAGCTGCCTTGTGGGTGCTGGGATTTGAACCTGGGTCTTCTGCAAGAACAGTCAGTGTTCTTAACCACTGAGCAATCTCCCCAGCCCCTGCATTTTATTTTTAAATAAAAAATTGGAGAAGGAACTCATTGTTTTAATTTTTAATTTGTCTGTGATCTTATGAGCAAAGGGAAGGTCTTCCCCTCACATGGTGCCAATATGAGATTTCAAGTAATGCACTAGACAAAAGTGATTGCAATTAATGTTAGTGTTCATAAAACTTGCTATGAGGGCTCAATCTCTCTAAAGAGGTTGGATTGCACTAAGAATAAGAAAAATTGCTGGTTTCAGAACAAGGGAAAAGTAACAACATCAAGAAACAAACCTCTTCCCCTTCTGTTAATGCTTTGGGAGTGGACTCTAACACTCTTTTTAAGATATTCCCAGTGTCAATGGGATGGCCTCCTGTTCTAGGGCTCTCTGAACTCCTACAGGTTAATGACCACCTAGACTAATAGCTCAATTGGGAATTCAATTTAGAGTTTTATGTAAGGTAATATCTGCTTCTCACAGGAATAAATATCTTTTATCTATGTCTGGGAGTTGACTGCTGGGATTAAAAGAAAACCATCTACTGGGAATTTATTCTAAATTCTTTTACCTTAGCTGAAAAAGCACAACAAAGGCCAGTGTAAACTTATGATAATGATGATGATTAACACCTTCATTTTTATTTTAGTTTAGGATAGCTCCTTCTTTTGAACAAACATATGCTGATTTGCCCCTATGCACAGCAGTATAATAAACACTCAGAGAATTGCTGCTCTGCATTAATGAATGTGCTGCATTATGGTAGGCTAGTAGTCTTTTGGCAATAGAGATACTACTGGGTGTCATTATATTTGGATTTAGCTTTTGTGACCTTTGAAGGCTAGCTAACACAGAAGAGAGGAAGACATATCTCATTGTGCAGACAGTGCACATTGTTAGCTGTTGGTTTCATGGCATAAATCTCTTGGCCACAGAGGTTGGGAAAATCTTAGTGATTCATGGGCACAGACTTTATTATTTTTCTTGGGTGTCACTGAGGAATGGTAGAAGGGACAACCTTATTACAATGAGTGCTGCTCTTATACTGGAAGAAAAACAGATGTGATGACATTGGTCAGGCATATGCTTGATATCAGAAACACTGAACAAGAATCCTTTGTGCAAAATTATAGAAATGCCATGAGGTTCTATTAATTTTCTTCTGGCCTATATACAAACACTAAGACACCAGTCTGGCACTTCAAATGGTTATGTTCTCTCTTATGTCAGGATAAATTGAAGGAAAATATTTTCATGTGTATCTCTTTTAATGAGTATTCATTTGAATGCGGGGACTGTCTAAGTAATATGTGTGATACGTGAAATAGTTGTGTAATGATGGTGACAAAATAGGCAGAGATATATCTCGCAGTCAAATTTGTTATCAGATTTCAGGGGGCAGTGTCAAAATGTAAAACCAAGTTAAAAAGATTAATTTCTGTGTTCAGCCATTAAGAACACTAGCTCTTGCAGAGGACCCAGGTTCTATTCCCAGCACCCACATAGAGGCTAATGATCGTCCATAACTCCAATTCCAGGAGAATCTGACTGCCCTTTTCTGACCTCTGTGGGTGTTGCATGACATGGGTGCACTTACATAGGCAACACACCCATACACATAAAATAAAACAAAAATAATAAAAATATTTTTTGAAGATCAATTTCTTTGGACAGCTGTCTCTCCTTTGTGAGGTGTTAAAAGAACCTAAGCAGCCACATTGCTGTTTTCTTCCTGGTAATGACATAGCGTTGTTCTATCTCCCAGTTCTGTGATGGCGACTTTTTATCATTTTATGCCCAATTATTCCTGGGGTGCAACAGTCATGATATTCACCTCAGGTAGAGACAAGACTGGAAGCAGAGATGCTTTAAAGACTCATTGAGACAGATGAAGCTGCAAAGCCACTGGGATTCCCATAGAAAGTGATTTGTGTTCACAGTGCCATAAGAAGGCTTCACACCTGCCAGTAATTGGTGTCTCTGGCACTGTTTTGCAGAGAACAAGCCTTATTTCCCAAGGCCTTTCCTAAACAGGGGCTCTGGAGACAACACCTGAACACCACCCAAACTCCACAATGCACACAGGATCTCAAGGCACAAAGCATGCTGGCAAATAACACTTACTATATAAATCAAGCTGCATTTCCATTTCACCTCAAAGGACTTTGAAGCTAGTTCTGGAGTTCCAGAAAATTTCTGACTGCTTTTACTCTGCATTGAGAAAAATGGCTAAGAACTGGGAATGTTTTCATGAAGACCGATAATAATGTAATGCCTGATGAAATGCGTGATTTAGATATCTTGAAAATACTAATAATAAAACAAAAGAAAGTTGCTCTCTGTTCTCAGTAAGACTTAACAATTTTGCAGGTAAATTCCATCAACTGAACTGAAGTCATGGACATTTATTTTCTATTTCTCAGTCAGGGAGAATATTATGGACTCAGTGTCTAATACTTGGGGGATGATACGCTTAGAACAGGTCCCGTTAGGTATAAAGTTACACATATTATTTAATTTTAGCATTCATACCATTTTTACTTACATTTATTTGACACTTATTAAATTATTCTAAACCCATAGGCATTGTATTTTTGTAGGAAGCAAGTATATTAAAATATTAATTTTATTTTTCTATGTTTTTTTCTAAGCAAGTAAATAGCCCCTTAATGTTTTCATGTTTCAAGGTTTTACTGCAGATCCTGCAGCAAAGCATATGTAAAGTCTGGTTTTATGTGCCTCTTGTAAAGCCCTAAGTTCTTTGAAGAAATGATATTAATATCTCAGAGGAACCGGGGAAAACAGTGCTATGGGGAATGCCCAGTGCAGCCTCTTGCATGCTGTAGCAAACCAAATGATGACTGTAAAGCCTGGAGAAGGAGGAGTCACTACAGTGACTGAAACTGAACTCAGAATTGGACTTAAATGTATTCAAACAGAATACAGTTGATATAGATAATATATAATATATATAATACCAGAGTTTATAAGGTGCAATCATGCCTTCCCTGTTTCCTTGCAATTATGTAATACCTTATGTAATAATTTTCAGAATTCATTTTAAAACTGTAAGCTGCAAGGGTATACTAGTTAAACCAGCAAACTACTGTCTCTCAGCCTCAAATGCACATTTTTAAATTCTGATTAAGTATCTCAGACTTGAGACTCTACTGTCACACCTTTTCTTCACCACCTTTACTGTCTTTTAAATTCTGCCATCAGGGAAACAAGAAGAGATGGAAGGTTAGAGAAAGAGGAACCCTTCCTGTTTGGTTCCTGTTCTTAGGAGGCTCAGGCTTGTAATATTTCTAAGTTCAGATGATTCAAGTCATTCTTACAGGGGCTCTTAATTTTAGTTTGCAGTCTTCCAATTTGCAAAACTGACAAAGTGCCTCTTAGAGCCCCCAGCATCAGCCTTTTCCTCTGTGGATCTGGCTGCCAAACCACACAGCTTCTCTTCTCTGCTGAGAGACAGGAATGTCCATAGAAAGAACTCTTCCATGGTTCTGAATTTTGTAATTGTGGCTTCAACTTCAAGATTAGCAGCTTTAAAAATTCTTTCCTTTTCCTGACTTTTCAATCACAGAAGTAGAAGTTGTGCCAAATGACCTTTCTGCTACCTGAAAATGTCTTCCATACCTTTTCAGTTCTGCAATAGTTTAGATTCTTACCTGTTCTATACATTACATTCTGTATATGACATTTTTTTGGTTAAAGCAACTGACAAGATTATTGCATCTTGACAGTACAAAAATATTTTTCACATGTACAATTTTTATTTCTGATCTTAGGATGGTATCTTGAAGTTAATATATGCTCAATAAATGTGTCTTGGTTTGGTTTATCTTGATGCCATAATATATATCAAGGGGATAGTCTTTAAAGTCTAGTGATAAGTTATGACCAGGGACTTTAGAATTGAAGGGATTGGGGGTTAACATTCTGAAACTTAGTAGCAGTGTGATTTTTGGTTAAGCTAATTAATCCTCCTAAATCTTAATCTACTGATCTGCAGATAGATATAACAAAGTGCTTATCTCATGTGATGACTAAGTGGACAAAATTCTGAACACTTTCTAGGTTCAGTAAATGGGAGCTACCATTATTTCTACAGAAAGGATTCAATTCAGAAGAAGGAAGGTGAGTTTGCAAAAGATGCGGCATTGAACAAAGACAAAAAGGGAGAAAGACATGAGGAATGGTTAGAAAAACAAGTGTGTGGAAGAACACGAAAAACAGAGAGTAGTGTGTGGAGGAAGTAGATGCACGGAAGGAGTTGAGGGCACTGAGTTGTAATAAAGTATATAATCTTGTAGTGAAGTGTCCGTAGTGTATTTCATTTTGTTCTTTGTCCACTTAGAACAAAATCATAACATTGTCATAATTATCCAGTTTAGGAGAACCGAGTTTCTGAATAGCAAACATTTCCTCATCTTTAACTGCTTCTGCTAGAAGTTTTTCTGAAGGTGATTCCGTATTTCATTACTTTCTTTAGGTCTTTTCATTGTCCTATACTTCTTTAAGAGAGACATGTTACTTCATACCTTGAAAGCATGTCAAATGTTTCTCCCTATCTCTTTCTGAAACTGCTTCCTTCTATTTCTCTTGAAGCTAAAAGTCCATGTCCTTAAATATGGATCTTGTAAAATTCTGTCACATCAATAACTCGTATTGTAAAAATATAAATTTCTCATTTGTGCAAGCTGAGATTCCCATCTCAATTGTGTGGGAATGACAGGCTGCAATTTGCCTACAGATTCATAGACCAATAATTGGACTGAGCTCATGTAATCTGGTCTTTCTCCATGTATATTTTCTAACGTGTGTATGTTATACTGCTTGTGAGGTATAAATCAGTCAGCATTCATAAAAAACAGCTTGGAAAAAGTCCTTCCTGTCTTTAAATGTGGTCTTCGTGTGGATCAAGCCAGTTGCTGCATGTTATTTTGACAATATACTGAGGTGAAGAGGACATTAACTTGAGCTATCCTATAACTATTGCTCCGTTTTCAAAGAAAATACAACACTGTACTTGCCACAGTAAATACATTTACAGCAATTCTGTTCACCAGCAATATTGTGCATATTTGTTTATCCTTATACTAAAAACTCCCAGGTGCTTATTTTTATAAGGACAAGGTCAAATGGTAAGAGCACACACACACACACACAAACACACACACACACCTCCTGCAGAATAAAACCAAATGTACATTAGTGTATGCATATATGGATACATGTGTATATGTGTATGCATGTCTGTTAGATATAAATTTACAAGTATAGTTGTATATCAATCAGAGATTGTTTATTGTCATATTACAAGTTCATGATCTCTCTTCTCCTTTTCTGCCCAACAATTATTTCTCTATGTTATAAATCTTTTTTATTCCTTACTTGCAAGGTTGGGCAAAAATACTTTGACTTACGCCAGGCTTTCTTGTAGATGAGTAAACTACTATGTTCACATATGTAGAAAAATTGTTCATCAATGCCATAGTTTTCTCCTTTGGATATTATCTTGAATATTCCATTAGCCATAGAAAAGTAAAAATCCACTAATGTTTACCGATACCTGCTTCTGTTTCCTTTCCTACTACACAAAACATTAGAATTCCCAGATCCTATGAGCTTGCTTATGGCCATGCACCTGACCCAATATACTGAAAACAAAAGAGCTATGGCTTAGCTCTGAGTAAATATCAATCATCAGGTCTTGATTTTCCAGCCCCTGTCCTCTTAGCAGGAATTGTGGGGTGGGTACTGAAATTAGATGAGATAAAGTGTTGAGACTGAGGTGCCTAAGATCAAAGGATCCAGGTCTGGAGGACAGCTTCTCAGAGTTGGTTGTAGATAGTGTAGTATAAAGGAGCTATGTGAGAGTGGGAGGCTGTAATCACAGAAAACTTAACCTGTTTTCACCTATACAGTATCATGATGGGAGAAAGGAATCAAAGGTTACCAAATTTATATGTTAATTCTTTCTCATTAAGCATCAAAAAGACCCTTGAAGTTGGGACTATTTTTATGTCTGTT
The DNA here is from genome assembly GCF_000622305.1 of Nannospalax galili. Lineage (NCBI taxonomy): Eukaryota > Metazoa > Chordata > Mammalia > Rodentia > Spalacidae > Nannospalax > Nannospalax galili. The sequence continues at coordinate 2,081,818 of NW_008357993.1, read as the reverse complement.
TTATAGACAAAGATAGAATGGCTCAGAGAACTGAAGTTTTACAAGGGCACATAACTCCCAAGGTGGCAGACTAGGCCTATCTCTGAGTTCAGACCCATGCTTTGAGAGTGCGTTCCAGACCTCCAACAGACTTCATCCAACTGCCAGGTGAGGCTGGACTCTTCAGTCAGCATCACAATTATCCCACATCTGATAAGGCCAATCATGTTTGTGGTCTTACTTCAGATATACCAAATTTAAACACAGAATGACGTTCTCCTGATTTTACGAATTTTAAATTTTCTGCTTGTTTCAACAATGTGAGAAAACTCAGCGACAACAACAAAAAAGCAGTTGACCAGTAGTTAAATAATGCTGCATTTTCTCTATGCTATACATTTATTTTATGCCTTACTTGCAAGGAGGCAAAAAACTTTTTTAGAACTATGTAAAATGTGGAAAATTGCTTGTTTTGCCCCTTAAATCTTTTCTGCAGGATCATTCCCCAATAAAAATATCCATGTAGCAACCTTTATCTCAGCCTTTCTTTCAGGAAACTCAGTAAGACACATGGGCAGAATTTTTTGAAAACATGATGCTACCTAAAGTGTAAGGAATCAAAAAGCTAAATCTATAGCACAGTAATACTTGCTTAAATTAAAAGCATATACACTTATCAAAAAACCTTTAACCATGTATTCTGAGGATAACAAATGTAACCCCCCCATTCTCTTAATGAAAAGAGAAGTGAAAGGAATTGGGAAGTGAAGTGGAGGAAGAATCAAGTGATGATTACACATTGAGACCAAAAAAATCACTAACCTCAAAAAAAGTTAAAACTAGAAGCCTGTATTATTAATAAGTGTTTTTATTGAGACTTATTGAGAAAACACACAGATATACAAATATGCATAGTCCTTGCTCCATAGCAAAACTTCTCTAAGTGCTAGTGGTGTTTATTAAGCCTGTGCGTTACACATATGTATATAGATTTACACATATATATTATGATTATTTACAAAGTGGACTTTGACAGACCATCCAACTCTGTATTAAATGCATCCCAATCTCTCTCTCTCTCTCTCTCTCTCTCTCTCTCTATATATATATATAATTGATCATGGAAGATATAATTAAGCAAGTCAGTAAAATGAGATGGGTTCTTTTTGAAAGAGGTTGTACACTTGAATAAACTGTTCTGATTCAGTTCCCCTTCCTAGGTGATTGGTTCAGTGGACATTTTCAGGTTTCTTGACCAAGCTCTTTCAGTGATTCATTCTGCAGACTTCTCAGCTGCCTTTAGAAGTGATGAGCTTCCCTCCAAACTACTCTAACTTGTAGCAACCACACTTCACAGAGCTTTATGGAGCATCAAGTTCTTGTCCCTGAAATGGAAGTCTAGTTACATCCATTGTGAACACCTTCCTTCTGTGTGGAACTGAAACTGTCCATTCTAATCTGCTCTAACAGATATCAGGTCACATGAAGGTCAGGGTGAAATCAACAGAAATAGTTGCTGCTCCACACTTCTGTGGATCCAGTTGCCCAATACAGAGAGTGAAAAGGAAGCACTTCCCCGCTATAAGATATGTCTAATTTTCAATTTCACCTAGGCCTGCCATATTCATTCACAATGTGGTGATTCAAAATGTAAATGCAACTCATACGCTTATATTAACAGGCTGCTCCAAATAGTCTTGGTGAGCATTTTATCTTTTCTAACGTGTATGAAATTTAGATGTAAATATATGGAAATGTAGATTGTGACTTCTGGCCTCTTGATATTCATTTGATGAAAAAATGGAGACAAAATTTAACTATTGGATATGATTGTAGCATTTGACAAAGTATAAGTCATTATCAGTTCGAATCATAATTTAAAGGACACCAGAACAACCAGCCAGAACTGACAACAATTCTTAATGTGCTTTATGTTCTTATAAAGCAAGAGGAGGACACCCTCACAATTTCTCATTGCTTTCACTTGAAAACAGGTTCCTTCGGTTGTATTCAAATTTCAAATGGTTGATTGATGTCTAAAACCCTCTAATTAAATGCTTTCTGGCTCACAGGTGGTGAGCATGAAATGACAAATAGTATGACTAGTTCTCCAGAGCCAAAGTGAAGTGCTTTTCATTACAACCCCACATTGGCTTTTCTAACTGCATTTCCCTGGGACTGGGATTCAGATGCATTACTTTGGTGAGCAGAGGGATTCTAAATTCACGTCCTGCCACCTCCTTGTTTGTTTGTTCCATACCGAAAGGACTTGAAGAAGTGCTAGAATACTGTGGTCATGACATGGTGAAAACTGCATGTACTTTGCTGCACAAGCCTTGTACGCACTGCTTCCTGCTGGCAAAGTGGCATCATTTATATATTTCAGTCTCAAAACTCTTCCAAAATAGTGTTTTTAAAAAAATTCATGAGGCCTTCATGTTAATGGTAATATATATATGGAGATATATATATATATATGCATATATGGGTATATAGTTGCTGTTTGCAGATCAAACATGCCAGGCAATGCCAGATCAAACATGCCAGTGCTCTACCACTGAACTAGCCATAGAATTTCTTTTAATTTTTATGATGCTATTAAGTTGTTACTCAGAATCACTTTTTAAAAAGTATTTTATGATTTTTATTGTACGTGTGTGAGTGTATTGCCTGCATGTATGTATGTGCACCCATGCTGTGCAGTACCTGCTGAGGTTAGAAGAGGGTGTCAGATTCCCCCAGAACCAGAGTTATAGAAGGTTCTTAGCCACCTTGGAGGTGCTGGGAATCAGACCTGAGTCCTCTGCAAGTGGAGCCCATGCTCTTAACTGCTGAGTCATCTCTCCAGCCCCCCAGAATCACTTTTTAATTCAGAATTCAATATATATACATATATGTATATATATTTAATCTATTGGCCAATGATGCTTATCCCAAAACTCAGTGTTTAAAAATAAAAAGTATTCAGTAAGACACTCTAATCTGAAAATTAAAATTAAGCAAACAATAGAAATTATAATTTGGAAAGAATTATATGGGGTCATTCTGTCTCAGTTCTGTGCCTGATCATCTGGCTTGACCCAAATGAGGTGGAGCTCCTTGTCTAAGCTTGCTGATTCAGCTCGCTGTCAGGCAGTTGCCTAACTGGGGTTGCTGGTCTTCTTCATTTGGACTGAGTCATGTAGCTACTTAGACTTCCTTAAAGAATTTGGGCAAAAAAGCAGAAGTGGATTTTCTTAAAGAATAGGTCCCAAAGTGGACACCTGTTCTTCAGTATTTAAATGGCCAAAGAAACCAAAGCATAGTCTATATCTAAGAGCATGAGGGAATGAGTAGATTATACTGGATAGGAGGACAGTGAGCCTCATGCAGAGGAAAGGGCTGGATTGACAGTGGCGATACTTGCAAACTATAAATAACAAAGGAAGTTAGGCATTAATGACACTAGCAATTTGAACTTTGGTAGTATAGTCTTCTGTATTTATTTCAGGAACTTTTAGATACTCTTCCATCACTGAATAATCAGTTTCTGCTTTGTAAATGTTGCTTTGTAAATGTTGCACAACTGGATTATACAAAATGAGTGTTGTGACATTCGCATAAATGTGTCTAATGTACATTGTTCATACCTTTTCACTCTTTTTTATTTTCCCTCCTCTTCTTCCCTTCTGTCTACCCAGTGACTATCTGATCTATAGGGAAGAATGATTTTCATGTACAACAAAAACCAATGATGGGGAAACAACTAGCTTGAAATGGGGTGCATGAAGCAACAGCACAGCACCCCTCTAATGTCTTCTGATTTGATAATGCTTAGCAATGCCTAAAAATATGGAGAGCTTTCTGGATTCTCACATTTCTCAATATGACCAGAACTATGATTGGGTGACTTTCTCTCTTGCTAGTGATTGAAAAATATTTAGAAAAAAAAGTGAAATAATAACAGAAGAAACACAAAATAGCTGAGTTTGGTGGATTTTTAACTCAAAATACAGAGATAAATACCTGCATGTATGAAGACCACGAGTCTTTTGAAGAACTCATTGGAAAGGATAGTTTGTCTCTTGGCAAAACTAAACTGAGTGTTTGTGGTGAATCTATTGGTCTCAGTGTCAAATTCAGTATTTCAAGCATGGTGTGATATGATTAATGAATTAGGAAGCTGTATCTGAGATTTTAACTTTTGGCAGGATCATTCTTTTTTATTGAGAGATGCCTATGCACCATAGCATAGATCATTGCTGGCTTCTACCTGGTAGCTACATGCAAACAGCTCCTACAACTGTAAGACTAGTGTCTCTAGACACTGGAGATGTATTCTGGGAGTAACATTACTCCTGTTGGAGAACCAATGGGTTTTAATAAATTTATCCTTAGAAAAAGAGTTTTTCCTTGAGGGAAATTTCTTTATCTCAGTAGAAGTCTTCTGTCTTCCCTTTCAAAACAGTTCTCAGGAACTATATTTGCCCTCTGCTTAAATAAAAAAAAAAAAAAAGAAAGAAAAGAAAGAAAAAAAGATGCCTTTTCACTTGGGATTTGAAATGATGTCTCAGGAAATATAAATACACAAACAAATATGTTAGTTTTTTTTTTAAATAAAAGCCTCACCAAGTAGTCCAAACTGGCTTTGCCCTTCTTAAAAAATTTAAAGATTTATTTA
>NW_008357993.1:2018445-2077162 GCF_000622305.1 Nannospalax galili | reverse complement strand
GTGTGTGTGTGTGTGTGTGTGTGTGTGTGTGTGTGTGTGTGTGATTATATACATCTGGACCTTATAAGTAACCAAAGAGGCCAGAAGAAGGTATTGGATCCCCTGAGGCTGGAGTTACAGGTTGATGTGAGCTGTTCAATATGGAACCTCTATAAGAGTATGTGCTCTTAACCACTGAGCCAATTCCCCAGTCCTTTGGCTTTGAGCTCTTGATCCTCTTCTTTCAGTCTCCAGGCCCTGTTGTTAGTTATTTTTTAGGTCTTTATTGTATATATTATCTTAAAATGATACGATTTTAATTGAGTTGACACGGATCCTGGTTGGACGCCACTGCTGCTGCAGGTGCACAGGAGCAAGCCTTCATTTGTCTGGAAGCCTCCACCTCATACGCCCATGAATGACCCCTGGCTCTTACAATCTTTCTGGTTCCTCTTTTGCAATGCTTCCTGAGGCATGGGTGGGTGAGGTTCCATATAGGACTTCCACAGCCTACACTCTGTAGTCTTATTCTCCAAAACTTGGCAGTTGAGGCCCTCTGTGTGTAATGCACTCTGATGTACTGGAAGCCTCACTGGTGAGAGTTGAGGGGTGCAATAGACCTTTCTCTACCCCTTATTCCACTATGTTCCATGAACTTTGGTTGTAGGAATTCAACTGCAAATGTGTCACCTAGTACAAGGCATCTCCCAGGTGTATGTTCTCTATGCCTGACCAGATGTGCAACTTTATGGTATCCTCCATCTGTTGCTAAAAGAAGTTTCTTTGATGAATGCTGTATGCCATGTTTGTCTTCTAAGGGAGGTCTCTTCTATCTTGCACAGTGTTCCCTTCCAAGCAGCCCCTAGGTATACATATGCTTTAATGTTCAGACACTCTACATGCATTTCTCATAGGGTTTCTAGGGCATAACTTTTCCCTCTAGGTTTCCTAGCCCCCTGATATTCACTCATCTCGACTCTTTTTCCTTCCAACTGGCTTCCCTCCTCCCTCCCTTCTTAGTCACAGTGCCCCCATTATTCCCACCCATCCCCCAATACCTCTCGACTCCCACCATCTTTCCATTCCTGACTTCCCTTGCTATCCCCCCAACTATGGTACCTTGCATGTCCCTCCCTACTTTCCTCCCTCCCAGTTACTTACAACTTTTCCCACCTCCCTCAGGTATCATCTGTTCCCTACTATCTCCCTTTGAGGTTGTTTCTTTTCCTTTACCTCCATGTATCCTTTGCCTTTACCTGGCTGTCTTCTTTCATGATTTGGTTTTTACAAATGCTTTAATTCATTTTTCTTTTGTTAAATAGTGTTTGGAAGTGATGAGGAAAACATTTTGAAAGAGTAATGTCTATGAACATTTAATATCATTTCATATAAAGTAAGAAATTGTGAACAATGAACATCCCAACAAAGTCAGATCATGGCACATGCAGACAATGGGATGTTCTGTATTCATGAAATGTGAGTATGCAAAGATTTAATTAATTGAGAAAATGTTCATTCAAAGACCATGTTGTGAGGATCCTTATGGGTGAGGAAAGGATTGCAATGATTGTTCTCGTTCTTGTGGAAAGGAGTCTTCAGATGGAAGAATGGTGCCCGGCCATTGGCTATCCTGTTACATGGTAAGTAGTTTGTTATGACCAGTGGTTCTGGTATTTATGAGGAAGGATTCTTTTGAATTCCTTACTCAGCTTTTGGAACTTTTATGTCTCTAAATTCTCTTAGGTGCATAGTGAATCTAAGGGCTTAGGAAAAAGGGAATGTCAAGGACTTCTAGTCTGATCCTAAACAAAGAAGGACTGACATGGTCCCATATTGCATATCAGATATGGTCAAATTCACCAGAGATGCAGTTCTATAATGAGACTGAATGAGAAAGTCTAACAGTAATAATAAGAGTAGATGCTTGAGGTTTGCGGAATTTATGATCCTTGCTACCTCTCAATCTCATGCATGATATATTTTTATGTAAAATGCTCAGTCTACCAAATAGTATGCATGTTACATATGAAATATATCAAAGATGTGATGGGTATAATTTGAAGCACTAGTAGTGGAAATCTCTGAATAGAGAAAGAAAATAGCTTTTATATTTTTAGTGAAGCTTTTCTATAGTCTCTATAGGTGTTTTTTTCTACTACAACAATTACATACATACAGACCAGAATACAAAATTAGAGATGAGATGTATTTCAAATTTTATGGGTGCAAGTTTAGAGATAAAATCAAAATGTTTAGCTCAAATAAATTATGTTCTTGTCTAAGTAAATAACATTTTAATTCTATTCAAATACTTGTTTAGATCGATATTCATCTGGCCATGATTTTATACAGAAGATCTGTGTCCTCAGAATTTTTGTACTGAGCATGGCTCCTTGTTTAGAGAATTCCCAGAGGACCCTATTTACAGAGGTTGCTTGGTTCCTGCACAGGGATAAGATAAGCTGTTCATTGAGCAAAGATAAAGATCTATTTGCTTGGCTCAGACAATGATACAATAACTGGAAGCCAAGATGTCAGGAGAGTCAACATTTCTCCCAGCTGTTCACCTGATGAAACCAACTGAATTATTCTCAGTCCTATTTCAAGGGCCATGGCCATGGGAGGCAATAGCCACATACAATGAGAGCGGATTAGGCTGGCCTATTCTGGGTGACAGATAACCTTGCCTGTGTTATCTCCCATAGGGCCTGGTAGCATTTGTAGCCAAATTCTTAGAGTTTATGGCTTTCCATCTCTAAACTCCTGCCAAGTAATTCTCTCCTTTCCTTCAGAAAGAAGTGTCAGTTTAGTGACTATAATTTTGCACAAAAATCCTGACCTTCTAGTCTCCAAATGAAAAGCTGTGAATGGAGAGACTAGGATGAAGAGAATTGGACCACTTCCTATTTCATCCCTGAGAAATTCTGATCTGTTCCCAGAGATGTATATTTCCTAGTGCCAGACACTGCCTTGGGTATTTTGAAACTTTCTTTTTGGTGCTCTAAAGCCCTTAGGGACCCAGCTCACCTCCAGATCTATGAAGATTCTGAGGTGTTTCTGGAAGCTGAGGGGAATATGGGCATTACTTTAAACACTCAGACCCACTCCGATATCCCAAGAAATTTTTGAAGCATTGCTAACTGAGGTGGTCTCATATCAGACCATATTGGGACTTTTGTATTATAAAATTTAATGCCAGGAGGTATAACTTATTAGCCCAGGAGACTTTCAACTTACTGATCATTCATGAGTGATCACTGACTTGAATGGTAGAAATACAGAGGAGGAAAGTTCTTTGCCTTAGGCAAGGCTCTGAGACAGCTCCCAATATTCCAGGTCCCTTGGTCAAGTGCCATGTGCAACCCTCTACATTGAGTATGGCCCGACTCTGGAATATGTTAGGATACCACTCTTGTGATGATGTTATAAGTCAGTTGACTTACCAAATGAGATTTATGCAGTAAGTTCAGTTTTTTAAGAGTCCTGGGTCCTTCTTGAATGGTCATGAGCATTTTACAGGCCTAATGACAACACTGTGGCAAGGCACTTATACTAATCTATTATAGTTTGGAGTCACCCATGGCTGACGGGGTTCAGTTGAATATTTGAAAATAACTCCGTCCCTTGTCTCCAACCTAAGTGGAATAGTAGAGGTGTCCAGGTAGCAGATGACACCCCAGACCTGGCTGCCTCCCTGTTCTCCACCTAGTGAAACTTAGACAAATGGACACTAGAGTTCTGACTCACAGGGACTTTGAGAAGATGCATTTCTCTATATTTTTAAAAACATTTATTTATTATTTTTATTTTATGTGTATGAGTGTATTGCCTGCATGTAGGTGGGTGTACCCATGTCATACAATGCCCATGGGAGTCAGAAGAGGGCATTGGATCCCTTGGAACTGGAGTTACAGACAGTTGTTAGCCACCATGTGGGTACTGGTTATTGAACCCGGGTTCTCTTCAAGAGGAGTCAATGCTCTTAACCACCAAACCATCTCTCAAGCCCCACATTTCTAAATTTTTAACCTGGTAATTTTATGATAAATTGTTCTGGAAAGTAGAAAACTAATACATACCTCAGTTTATTTTATGATACTGACAATGTCCACAAACAAATATAGCTTATCCTTACACATTGTTATGATTTGAATGTTTTTAGCTCCTGCCTCAAATTTGTATGTAGAAATTCTAACTCACCAGAGTGTTGGTATTAAGAGATAGGGCAATTAGCAGGTGATTAGGTCATGAGGATAAAGCTCTTATGGATGAAATCGGTGCCCATATTAAAGACCTCCCACACCTGCTTTGCTCCTTGTATATGTGAAGATGCTGTTAGAAGATGCCACCATTGAAACAGAAACCTGGCTCTCATCAGGCTCTAAATACAACAGTGCCTTGATCTTGGACTTCCTAGCCTCTAGAACTGTAAGAAATATGTTTCTGTGGTCTATAAGCTAGCTAATGTATAGTGTTTTTGTCATAGCACACATCTTCAGGGTTAAAAAAACTCATTATTTTTCAAAGTAGTACATTCAAATTTTGGTAAGCTTTAATTATAAAAGCATTGCTTCCTTCGAAATTTGGCAAAGTCTCTGAAATTTTTATTCACTGATTTTATATTGATCTATATAAACGTGTAACATTAAAATATCCTCAACTCTTTTAGTATATATTAGTGTTTCAATGGTCTAAAAACAGCTATCATAATCTACCAAAGTCTAATACACTATGCTTAAAAATACTAATTTGATGTTTTTCTAAATATTTCACTGTAATTTATCTAATAGTCCTTTTAAATTAAAATTTTTAAATTTACTATTAGTGTTTCTGTGTATGTATGATTGAAGAGCTGGGTATACCATGGCATGTGTTTGAGGCCAAGGAAAACCTTGTGAGGTTCAATCCTTTCTTCTATCTTTATGCGGCTACTGGGATTGAGCTCAGGTTGCCAGGCTTGTGCAACAAGTGCCTTTATCCACTGAGTCGTCTCAGATACTATTAATGGACCTAAATCACTGCCTAAGTATGCTGTACTTTCATCACCTCTATTACCTAAGTAGCAGTTACATGGTTGATAATAATCTTAGGTTTGCTGTCCTAGAAAATGGACCATAACGCAGACTCACTTGCAAAGAGTTCAGGGGAGGGTAATCTCAGGAATACCAGCAGTGAGGGTATGGGAGAGAGCAGAGTTAAGAGAGAATGTGGACTGTGTATGCAGCAGATTCCTCAGCATACTCCAAAGGCAGCTGTAGAGGCTGACTGGCCCTTTTAAATTGAGCAAATTGAAGCAAGAGAACTAGGCCTTTGTACCCTCACATTAGCCAGTCACTGCTGAGGCCTGCTTCTGGGAAGGAAGGATAAGCATGTAAGATGCCAACATCGTCAGCTGAGGTCAATTTGCAATCTGTGAGCCCTTGGCTGACAACACACTGGGCAGCTGGGGAAGGAGTGTCTTGGGGGATCTGAGTGGCACCCAACAGCTGTCATTATAGTCTATTTATTGGGCTTCTGAGATCCACTTGCTTTCTGTTAAATTCCATCTCATCCTATTGGGGAATAACTCCAGTGGGATTGTGATAAGATTCACTTCATGGGGAACAAGTTGTTTAGTGGCACAGACTAGAGCCTCCTGTCACTGAAATTCCACTTAGAGATGCACTTCCTCCTCATTTCCTCCTTTCTCTTACTCAGTTTCGATTTTTCATACCATCATTTGGTGTAGGTGGATTTGTTGAAAAGGAAACTTAGATGCCCCTAGCTACCATGCCTTCTCCAGGCTGTGTTAACCATATGTATCCATTGGGCAGGGTAGTTACCAGAGAGTTCCCCAATGAGCCATCTGGGTTTCCTATCTCTGCTATGGAGCAGCAGACCTGCCGCCTCCTTATGATCAGGTAGATTAACCCTGAGAGGTGATTAATTATTCCTGGCTTATTTGTTTCTTGGCACAAGAACATCAAGTAATAAGGTGGCAGTTATTGCTTAAAGTTTGACACTTTCATGACTCTGTAACTTGTGTTAAAAGTGTCTTTTCCTTAGGAACATGTACATGCACATACCCTAGAGTCCTTGTAAGTAAAAAAAAAAAAGAGAGAGAAATTCTTAGGCTGGAGACATGGCTCAGCAGTTAAGAACACTGACTGTTCTTTCAGAAGACAAGGGTTCAAATCCCAGCACTCACATGGCAGCTAATAACTATCTGTAACTCCAGTTCCATAGGATCTGACAGCCTCTTCTGTCTTCTGTGGGCATTGCATGACACGGGTGCACTTACTTACATGCAGGCATAACACTCATACACATAAAATAAAAATAATAAAGTATTTTTTTAAAAAAAGAGAAATTTTCTAAGTGAGTGTCTGGGAATAAAAGTAAGTTTGACTGCTATTTCTTTTTCCTTTAAATATATTTGAATTGAAATTATTTTACATGGGCGTCATAAGCACATTTTCATATAAGTATATAGCATACTTTGAACATACTTCCCCAACTTCACATCCCTGCCTGCTTCTTCTACTTCCCCTAAGCCCCCTTTGTTACCCAATAGAGTTTTGCTTATACTTTAGTGTCATAGATGCATACACAGTTTATGTATAAAATCTAGGATACAAATGAAAGAAAACATGGTATTTCTTTTTCTGAGACCACTGTAACTTAATATGAGTTAATCTATTGGCTCCACACACTGGGAGTTTTACTGGGGATTTAGCACCTATAACGGTAATAGAATTATGATGAACACTGTTCTGGTAGATGAGTATCAGGAGGGTGGTAACTACGTTAGAATCTCAGATAAACACATGTGCCTTCAAAAGGAAACCTGGTTTGTCTATAATGATGGAAGTTTCTGAGGGCTACTACATGAGATAGATTGGTGGCTATTGAATTTTGAATTCTTTTCCTTCTTTCTTTCTTTCTTTCTTTCTTCTTTCTTTCTTTCTTTCATTTTTTTGACATCAGATTTGGTTATAAAGCCCAGGATGACCTTGAACTTTCTATGTAACCATGATCAAGTTGGCTTTATTCAATGGAAGCAATATATGCAAGTTCAATATGCATAATTCAAAAATATAATAAATCATATAAATAGACTTAAAGACAAAAATCATATGGTCTTCTCAATAGATGTAGAAAAGGCCTTTGACAAAATCCAGCATGCATTCATGATAAAATTCCTGGAGGGAATTGGGCTGGAGGGAACAAAGCTCAACGTAATTAAGACTGCATACAACAAACCAACAGTCAACATTATCCTAAATGGAAGAAAAACTTGAAGCATTCCCATGAAAACCAGGAACCAACCACACATGGTGGTGCATGCCTTTAATCCTAGCACTTGGGAGGCAGAGGCAGGTGGATCTCTGTGAGTTCAAGGCCAGCCTGGTCTACATAGTGATTTCAGGGCAGCTGGGGCTACAGGGAAACCCTGTCTCAAAAAGACCAAAACAAAACAACAACAACAGAAAAAACTAGGAACCAGACAAAGCTGTCCACTACCTCCACCGCTTTTCAATATAGTGCTTGAAACTCTAGATAGAGCAATAAAACAAAAGGAAATTAGAGGGATACTAACTGGAAAAGAAGAAGTCAAATGACATAATACATAAGAAATCCCCAAAATTCTACCAGAAAACTTCTAGGAAGGATCAACACTTTCAGTAAAGTGGCAAGTTACAAAATTTACAAAAATCAGCAGTCTTTCTACATATCAATAACAACATTCAGAGAAAAAGTTTATGGAAACATTCTTAAAAATCTAGGAGTAAATCCAACCAATGACAATAAAGACCTCTATAGTAAAAACTTTAACTCTTGTACTCATGGATTGGTAGGATTAATAGTGTGAAAATGGCCATTCTACCGAAAGCAATACATAGATTCAGTGAAATCCCAATCAAAATCCCCATGATGTTCCTCACATAAAAATTCTAAAATTCATATGGAATCACAAAAGATCCCAGAGAGACAAACCAATCCTGAGCAAAAATAGCAATGGTGGGGGAATTACTATTCCAGATTTCAAACTATAATTACAAAGCTATAGTCATAAAACAACATGTTATTAGCACAAAAACAGGCATGTACATTTTAATACATCTAATACACAGGATAATTGTCCAAACCATTCATTACTGTCAATGAGTGAGTATAGACTTCTCTATTCACAGAATGTGAATAACCAAGCTCAGCACTTGAAATCTTATCCATTTGGAATATTTCCTTTAACTACTATCTTTTAGCACCATATAATACAAACTAGCAATTCAATTTTGGCCTAAACTATCATCCTCAGTCAAACTTCCCACAAGCTTACAGGATTCCTTTATAAATTCAAAACTCCGGTAGTTGCCATGGATGAGACGAGAGACAAAAACAGTGCATTGGTGGTAGATATCATGGAGGTCTGAAATATCTGCTGTTGCTTATTCTTGCCCTTTGGGCTTGTCCTTACCAATTTCCAAGTGTACTTCTTCCAACTTGTGATAAACTGGCATTGGACCCAAACTACTGACTTGGTGGGTTTGAGATAAACCAGCACACAGTGAACAATCTGGCATCAAGGTGGCTTTTGTCCCATTATCAATCGTTCCACCTTTCTCAGGGCCTAGTACCATATCAGGATCTATTTTTAAAATGATAAAACCACGACATAGCTTTCCTACAGCACACACCCATGATTCAGTGCTAGAATATTGTTATGGATCTTTACCATAAATGCCAAAGAACATCTCCTGCTATACATGTTTCCAGTACCACGGGGTCTGTCAGCTTGTCTAAATCAAGCAGTAGGGCTGTGCTTACACATTAGGAGGCCCTCCTGTCCTGGACCCCAAAGTAGATGCTGTTTCTGTCATTCATTAAGTGGTCACAGAAGTATTTCTAAAGTAAAATATGCTACACAGAGAACCAAAGAAGCTAACCAGGCACTGTGCAATGCTTTATCTCTTTCTTTGGTGGTGAGATCCAGGTATGTCTCTGATTTCTGATCCCTTGAAAAATTAACTGATACGAAATTACTCTGGATCAGGTGAGGTTTATTTCCCACCACTTGGAACGTAATGTATCTTACTAAGGCTCCAACATTTTTGTCACTTTTTGCTCATCCAATTTGATTATTATAATGCTATAGATATATAGATCACAAATTTTCTGCTGGATGTCTTCTGTGTCTGAATGTGTCCTTACAAATTCATGTGTTGGAACTTAATTGCCAGTGCTCAGTATTAGAGATGATACTTAACGGGAAGTTTAGGTCATGAGGACCTTACCCTCGATAATGGATTAATGATACTGAAAGGGATTGCAAAGGTGGGTTCTTTCTCACAGCCTTCTGACATATGGGAACAAAGTATCCAACCACATTTGGCTCTTCTGTTACCCACAACCTAAGAACACAAGAAAGGCCTCCTCGCATATCAGTACATTGATCTTGGACTTCAAAGCCCCTGAAACTGTGGGAGAATAATTTTCTGTTCTTCATAAATTACTCAAGCTGTGGTACCCTATTATACCTATTGAAAATGGAATAAAGCAATTTTGAAGCAGAGTAGGTCTCTTAGAACCATATTATGTAGGGAACAAGTGTGTTAACTTGGACAAAGGCAAGACTCAGTGTCTAAAGTTATAAATTTAAATGAGTACAAATTGCTTTTGGGCCTCCCTCACAATTGAGATGAAAAGTGGCACCCAAAGCCTCTGTAATCTGCTTTGCTAGAGGTACCACAGCTTGCAAAAGAATAGCAATTAAGAAAATAAAGAACAAATTTAAGGTAATTCACTGTTATTTTCAAGTTTAAAAAATGTCATCCTAGTATATTAAATGGACGTATGACGTGGTATACTACTCAGAAAATGATTTCGTTCTTTAATGTTGGTTTTAAGCAAGGAAAACAGTTGAGACTTCCAATTAGCTTTGCTCTGTCCTAGCTCTTATCATCCAAGCTGACAAATAAAAATGGAAGGCTATCCCCTGTCATCATCATACATTCAGCAACTTGGAAAATGACCACTAAGAGGGTCCACAATTCCAATGTACTCAATGGAAGCTACACTAATGCAAGGTTTCATTCATGTCCTGGCTATAAGAGTCCACTAAAACAGAACTGTAATGGCATTTGGGTCCATAAATATTCATTTTAACTTGGTTTCTGTTAAAACTGTTCAACATTTGCATCCACTTATGTATAAGCAGTAAAGTAAATGCTCATTTATTCCCCGAGGAAGGAGTAAGTGATTCATCGTCATTGGTGTATGCTGCTGCATGGTCCTTCTCACCAGAGACTGACTCACTTTAACCAGTAGATCATGTGTCTAAGAATGATCCAACAGCCATTATCTGGCCTAAGGACAGTGATTTTATTGAAGTGAATGCCTTCAACTTCCTAATCTCCCTCCCTTCCTTCCCTTTTCCTCCCTTCCTTTCCCTTTCCTTGACCTTCCCCTTCTCCCCTCCCATCTCCTGTTCACTTCTTTGGATAGTCAACTTATTGGCTCTCTCTCTCTCTCTCTCTCTCTCTCTCTCTCTCTCTCTCTCTCTCTCTCATACACACACACACACACACACATATCTCTCAGAGACTCTACATGTTCTATATCTCTCTATAGCACATATCCACAAAGTTGTTATCAGACAGGCATACCTTGGCATGGAGACAGGCATACCTTGGCATGAACATGCGTGCATATATTCTCTCTCTCATACGCACACACACACACACACACACGTACATTTCTCCTAGAAACTTCATGTTCAATACCTTTCTATAGACCAGGTTTTGCTGGGTGCCACTGTGAGTGTGCTATTGGTTTAGATAATTGTTTCTACCCTGCTCTTTATAGGTAAGTATCACCCGATGCAGTATGTGTGATTTCTTTTCCCATTGTCATCAAGGAAAAACATCTTTGTAACCATCTGCCCTAACATAAGTGAGAGGCATGGCTGAGCTTTAGAATGATTTCTCTTTATCTTTTTTGAAAGCATGGTGAATTGGGGGGTATATTTTAAACATATATTTGTAAAGCATTTGAAGACTTTCTGATAAATTGGCTGTGAAGAGTGGACAAAAGAGATATTAATGAATCACTCTTAGGTTTTAGGTTCAGACTATGAAAGTATGATGTGACCATTTACCACACTGTGGAAAGTGCCAAAAGAGCAAGTGTGGTGGAAGGAGGCAACAGAGAAGAGGGAACCTTATACAGCAAACTTTGATTTTTTTCTTGAAGGCAGGACTTTGCATGCAATCTGCTGCACTTAAGTAGTAACTTTTGGTCTGCATGCTTAGTCTGGTATGCTATTAGCAAAATGATCATTTACTTTTAACTGGAATTTATTTATCAGGCCCCCTGAGTCAGAATCAAATCAATATTTGTATGTAAAGCACGAGATAATGGATTGACACTATCACAGTTCTTCTCCTGTCTCTGTATTCCCCCAGGCTGTGCTTCTTAGGTTGTTGGAAATTTCTACCTTTCAAATCAATATCTGCATAGCAGAGTTTTGAGGCAATAGAAAAAGAAGCTGTCATCATTTCCATTGTAAATTATAGATTTTTTGAGGAATGAGATAAGACGTAGCTCCATGAACACACTCAAATGGAAGTGGTTTTACTTTTTTCGAAAGCTAGAAAACCTGACCTTCAATGCTGGACTCATTAGTGGAGTAGACTGTTCTCCTTACTGTACTGTACTGTCTGGTTTCCCCAAAAGAACTATCAAATTAAAATGGTGTTTTATAAAGCAAGCTTTCCTCCTACTCTGTGTGAAGCTAAGCCAGCTACCTCATTAAAGCCTGGCTTTTAGATGGAGCAGAGTAGGTTGGAGAACCAAAAGGGCAAGTTAGGGAGTGAGGGGATTTTTTTCCTTTTGTTAGAGTGGTTACTTTTAATGTGTACTGAGAAATGTTACCAAGAGTGGAAAAGAGGGATGATGGCAAATTTGGGGGCCAATTACAAGGAAATCTGCCTAGTGACAGAAAGGCAGAGCAGCATTTGGATTGCTGGTAAAATGAATGCAAGCAGGTTGGAAATAAGGTCCTACAGACAGAAGTGCTTTGTACTGTTCTAGCTCTCTACCACCAGAAGGTTAACCTGTGTAATGCAGGAAAGATCCTTTGCTGGGACCCCTTCCAGTTTCCCTCTGCCTTTCTTCAAATATTGACCCGTTCTTCAGAAGAACTTCCAATTTATATTCAGGACATATTTCCATAAAAATTTCTCAAACTTTATTCACTTTTTTCACACAATGCTGTGGTGTACAAGGCATTGGTTATTTGGACTGCAGGTTTTCCTGAAACTTTTAGTCTTCTTGTGCTTGGTGGTTTCCTGAGTTATTTGACTGGGGATTTTTTCACTCAGAAAAATGTTTCAAAGCATTGAAAATTGGATGTTTTACCTGTATGAATTGATTAGTAAGAAGGGCCATTATCAGAAGACAAAGACTCGAGCCAATTGATACATTAAGAAAGAGAACCATGGGCTAGAGAGGTTGCACAGCACACTGACTGCTCTTGCAGAGGACCTAGGTTCAGTTCCCAGTACCCACATAGCAGGTAACAACCACCTGTAACTCCAGTTCCAGTGAATCCAATGCCCTTTTCTGACTTCTGTGGGCATTGCACAACACAGGTGCACTTGCACACATGCAGGCAATACACTCACACTCATAAAATAAAATATAAATAATAAGTAGTTATGGGAGATGACCAAGAGCTCTGGCAATAGCCTGTGTTATTTTCGGATTCTTTTGGACTACTTTGACCCACCACTTGAAGGGCGGTCTCTCCTGTTTGGCACTGTGCTCCTTGCCATGCAGCCTTTGGGTATACAATGCACTAATGTTCAGACACTGAATGTGCGTTTCTCAGGGAGTTCCCTGGCCAACACATTTCCCTCTGTTTTCCCTAGCCACCCAAGCTCCATTCATCTTTCCTCTCTCTGAACTTTCACCGAAAGACGTCTGGGTACAAATGTTTGACTGGATAGGACTTAGCATGTATGGAAGAGATCAGGATGGGGGATATGGATGGCAGAGGGGTCTAAATTTGATTAAGAGCTGTTGTATGAAATGTACAAATTCTAAATAAAAATTTAAAAAAATAAATGGAATTAAAAAAAGAGAACCATAGACAGCAGCTAAACACACACACAAATATACAAAGTTGGCAGTTAAGAGTAGAAAAATCTTTGCTTATTTTTTTTTAAATTATTTATTTAATAACCACATGATTAGAAGAAGCATTTCATTACAGATTTAACATATTCAGTAACAATTTCCAGAGCAAGGATACATCTTTTTCAAAAGTGGCTGTATATTTTTAGGTTCACAGTTGAATTAATATGGTTATACAATATTGAACTCATTATAAACCCTGTAAGACATAAAATTTAATGAGTTTTACCCTTTAAAGATCTCCATTTCATTTTAAAATATGCTGTTTCCTACATTTTTAATGCCACTAACGTTTAGATGTTTGCACATGTATCTTTAATCTCCATGTATCTGATTATTACTAGTCACAGTCGTTTACACTCGGATCCTTGGGCACCTGAGTATGGATATAAAGTCATCAGGTAGATCACAATGGTAATGTTTATCACCTCTACTAATTAACATGAAGTAAATTTTTATGCTTCCTCCTCAAATATGTCTTTTTCTTTAATTTGTTGATTTTTTTGTGTGTATATCATAGAGAACATTCCACACAATCTTATGCATCTACATACCCACTTCCCAAATGGCACCCTCCCATAGCCTCCCCCTCCCACACACTGGAGTCCATATACTTTGTTATCCCTGTTACTGTCCACTGTGTTGTAAGCACCCCCAGCCATTCCTCAGTGCTTGTCCCTCTGCTGAATCTAGTCAGCCTATCTAGAGAGCCTTGTTTTAGGAAGGTCAGCTCTTCCTCATCTAGCAGCAATCAGTTGTCAATATTCCTTTAGATAAGATTGGGGTCTGCTATTCGTTTTCCCAGTTCTATGCTGGGTTACTGTCTGGGAGTCTTTTGGGCCACCCTGGCTGACAACTCAAAGGAAGGTATCTCCTATCTGGCATTGTCTCTTGTTATACAGCCTTTAGCTATACACGTGGACTCTTAAAAAATTATATTGACCTCATTAATCTTTGGTTATGCTTTCCTTTGGGGTGTTTAAGACCCTACAAGTGGCCCAGATAAAACAATTTATTTTCACTCTTAAGGTTATTTGAGGATCTGGTCCTTAGGGGTCACATGGGCTTAGGAGGAGCCCCTGGCTCCTTTCTTTTTACCAGTTCCATTTATGTGAAGGTAAGTCAAAAGTCCTGCTCGAACATGGCTGGCTTCACTTGGAAGCATGGAGGAAATGTTTCCTCTATGTTGACCCTTCTCTTTGTAGGCTGGACACTGGTTCAGGTCCATCTAGTGGGGTCTCCATGGCCTATTTGATCAAAAGGACAGGTGACTCACCACAGTTACAGGACACTTTCAGAGATGCTCATAGTCCCCTGGAACTAGTCGACATGGGAGGGAAAGGAGAAAAAACTGTCCTTTATGTCCCTCTGTCCAAATTAGTATAGTCCTCATAGCATGACCATTAAATTTCCAAGAAGGTTAATTCCACCAGCCTGGTGCTTTTTTTTTTTTTTCTGTCTTTTTGAGACAAGGTTTCCCTGTAGCCCTGTAGCTGGCCTGGAACTCACTATGTAGACCAAGCTGGCCTTGAACTCACAGAGATCTTCCTGCTTCTGCCTCCCAAGTGCTGGGATTAACGGTGTGCACCACCATGCCTGGTACTTTTAATTACCATGTAACATGTAGATAGAGCTTGGGCAAAAATGAAACACTCTTAAACTTTACCTAGAGGTATATTACATTCTTTGACCTGGTTGTATGTATAATTTGTCAGTAAGTTGTTGGACTAATATGGTTCCCTCTGGTTTTTAAAAACTAGCTAGGCATTATTTATCTCTCACATTGTCAAACCTTCCACCATGGTTTCCCCATTAAAGGTGCCCCTGTTTTTCCCATTTCTTCCTTAACAATATCCTCCTCCTATGGTCCTACCTCTTGAGCTCCTTCTTTCCCTTTATCCCCTAGGTTCTTTCCCTCCCCACTCCCCTTAAAATAACCCCATTTTTATCCATATCTCCCTTATTGACACCTGTTTCCTACTGTTCTTCTCTTTCAGATTCCTTCTTTTCCTTTACCTCCCTGGTTCCTTTCTTTTATCCTGGTTCCTGTAGTTATGTCTGGATACATACTCACTTATCAGGATTTTGTGATAGGGTCCACATATGAGGGAGAATATATGTTTTTTTTTTTTCTGAGTCTGTATTACTTCACTCAGTATAACAGTTTCTAGCTCCATCCATTTACCTGCAAATTTCATGATTTCATCTTCCTTTACTGCTGAGCAAAACTCCATTGTATAAATGAACCACATTTTTATTATCTACTCATCAGTTGAGGGACACTTAGGTTGCTTCCATGTCTTAACTATGGTGAAAAGAGCAGCAACAAACATGGATGTACAAGTGTCTCTGCAATAGGATGGGTTCATTGGGTATATGCCAAGGAGTGGTATACCTGGGTCATATGGTAGGTTGTTTGTAGTTTCTTAAGAGTTCTCCATACTGCTTTCCATAGGGGTTGAACAAATTTGTAGTCCCACCAACAGTGGATGAGCAGTCCCCTTTCCTCATATCCTCTCCAACATTTGGTATCATTTGTCCTCTTGATCTTAGCCAGTCTGGTTGGGGTAAGATGAAATAGTAAAGTGGTTTCAATTTACATTTCCCTAATAACTAGAGATGTTGAAAACCTCTTCAGATGCCTCATAGCCATCTTTATTTCTTCTTTTGAGAACTCTGTGTTCAGTTCCTTAGCCCACCTTTTAATTGGGTTACCTCCATTCTTGATTCTCTATTTTTTTTGAGTTCGTTATACATTCTGGATATTAAACCTGTCAGATGTGTCACTGATGAAGATTTTCTCCAATTCTGTGGGTTTTCTCTTTACTTCCTTAGTTGCTTCTTTGGATGTACAGAAGCTTTTTAGTTTAATGAGGTTCCATTTGTTGATTCTTGACCATGTTTCCTGGGCAGTTGATACCTGATTTAGAAAATTCTTTCCTAAACCTATGTCCTGTAGGTTATTGCCAATGTTTTCTTCTAACAGTTTCAGAGTTTCAGACTTCACATTGAAGTCTTTGATCCATTTGGAGTTGACTTTTGTGAAAGGTGAAAGATGGGGTTTAGTTCCATTCTTCTACAGGTGGAGATCCAGTTTTGCCTGTACCATTTGCTGAACATGCTGTCTTTCCTCTAGTCAATGTTCCTGGCCCCTTTGTCAAATATCAGGTGGCTGAAATTGCATTTACTCATATTTGGGTCTTCAATTTTGTTCCACTGGTCTATGGGTCTATTTTTTTGCCAGTACCATGTTGTTTTTATAACTATATCTCTGTAATATAACTTAAAATCTGGTGTAGTAATCCCTCCCCCGGCATTGCTCTTAGCGCTCAGGGTTGCGTTGGCTATCTGAGGTCTTTTGTGCTTCCATATTAATCTTAGGATAGTTTTTTCAAATTCTGTGAAAAATGTCACGGGGATTTTGATTGGCATTGCATTGAACCTATAAATGACTTTCGGTAGGGTGGTCATTTTCACAATATTAAGTCTTCCAATCCATGAGCATGGGAGGTCCTTCTGTATTCTGATGTCTTCCTCAATCTCTTTCTTTAAAGATTTAAAATTTTCATTGTAAAGCTCTTTAATGTCTTTGGTCAGGTTTACTCTGAGATGTTTTATTTTTTGCAGCTATTGTGAGTGGGAGTGTTTCCATGTGCTCTTTCTCTGATTGCTTGTTATTGGTATATAGAAAGGCTACAGACTTTTGTAGGTTAATTGTGTAACCTGCCACATTACTGAACATGTTAATAATTTCTAGGAGTTTTCAGGTGGAATTTTTGGCGTTTCATATATGATATCATATCATCTGCAAAAATGGATAATTTGATCTCTTCTTTTCCAATTATTACTCTTTTAATTTCTTTCACTTTTCTTATTGCTCTTGCAAGAGTTTCAAACACTATGTTAAAGATAAATGGAGATAGTGGACAGCCTTGTCTGGTTCCTGATTTCAATGGGAATGCTTCCAGTTTTTCTCCATTTAGAATGATGTTGGCTGTGGGTTTGTTGTATATGGCTTTAATTATGTTGAGGTATGTTCCCTCCAGACCAATTCCCTCTAGAACTTTGAAAATAAGTGCATGTGGAATTGTGTCAAAGGCCTTTTCTGCATCTATTGAGATGACCATCTGGTTCTTGTCTTATGTATATTGAACCATCCCTGCACCTCTGGAATAAAGTCAACTTGGTCAAGGCAGATGATCTTTTTGATGTGTGTCTGTATGTGGTTTGCAAGTATTTTGTTAAGAATTTTTGCGTCTATGTTCATTAAGGATATGGGTCTATAGTTTTCTTTTTTGGTGGTATCTTTACCTTGTTTCAGTATTACATTGATGCTGGCTTCATAGAGCAAATTTGAAAGTTCTCTCTCCATTTCTATCTTTTTGAATAAATTAAGTAGTATTGGATGTAGATCCTCTTTAAATGTCTGGTAGAATTCTGTTGTAAATCCATCTGGTCCTGGGCTTTTGTTAGTAGGGAGATTTTGTATTACTATTTCCATGTCCTTATGTGTTATGGTTATGGGTCTGTTTAAGCTGTTAATATCTTCTTGGCTAAGTTTTAGTGGTTCCCATGCTTTTAGGTACCTGTCCATTTCTTTTGGGTTTTCAAATGTAGTAGCATATAGGTTTTTGAAGTATTCCCTTAAAATGTTCTGGATCTTTTTGTTGTCTGTTGTGATGTTTCCCGTTTCATCTCTGAGTTTGTTGATTTGGAGGTGCTCTTTCTTTCTTTTCTTTAACTGGGCTAGTGGTGTATAAATCTTGTTTATCTTCCCAAAGAACCAGCTCTTGGATTCGTTGATTCTTTGTATTGTTTTCTTTGTTTTTATTTCATTAATTTCCTCTCTGATTTTTGTTATTTCTTCTTGTCTGCTGGGTTTGGGTTTCATTTGTTACTGCTTTTCAGATGTCTTGAATTCCAATGTTAAGTCATTTATTTGTGTTCTTTCTGATTTTTTAATGTAGGCACTTAGAGCTATTTACTTCCCTCTAAGGACTGCTTTCAATGTGTCCCAGAGGTTTGTTGTGGTGTATTGTCCTTTTTAGTTCCAGGAATACATTTATTTATTTCTTAATTTCTCCTTTGACCCTTTCAACATTCAAGAGTGTGTTGTTTAATCTCCATGTGTTCGTGTGGTTTCTGGAGTTTCTTCCAGTGTTGATTTTTAAGCTTTATTGCATTGTTGTCTGATAGAATGCATGGAATTATTTCAATCTTTTTGTATTTGCTATGGTTTGTTTTGTGCCCCAGTTCATGGTTGATTTTGGAAAATGTTCCATGGGCGCTGAATAGAAAGTATATTCTTTGGTGCTTGAGCAGAATATTTGGTAGATATCTGTTAGGTCCATTTGATATATGGTATTGTTTAATTCGGATGTCTTTCTGTTAATTCTCTGATCTGTTGCCCTATCTAATGCAACAATGAGGTATTGAAGTCTCCTCCCATTAATGAGTTGTGAGTCATCTGGGTCTTATGGTCCTGTAGTAATGTTTTTATGTAGTTTGGTGCACCAGAGTTTGGCAAATATATGCTCATGTTTGTAATATCTTCTTGGTTTATTGTTCCTTTGATCAGACTGAAGTGGCCCTCTTTGTCTCTTCTGATCAGTTTTAGTTTAAAGTCTGTTTTGGGAGCTATTAGAATGGTAATGCCAGCTTTTTCCTTAGTACCCTTCCCTTGGTATATTTTTTTCCATCCTTTCACCTCAAGGTAGTGCCTGTCCTTGAAAGTGAGATGAGTTTCTTGGAGATAATAATAAGTTGGGTTTTGTTTCTTAATCCATTCATCTAGTCTGTTTCTTTTGACTGGGGAGTTTAGTCCATTGGTATTTAAAGTTATTAAAGAAAAATGTGTATTGAATCCTGTCGCTTTTATTTCTGTTCACATTCTTGATATAGCTGTGCATTTCCAGAGTTCTACCTTCATTGATTTTTCTTTCTGTCACTCCTTGTGTATAGTCCTTCCTTTCTTCAGCTCTTTGTATTGCTTCAAGAACTCTCTGAAGGGCTGGTTTTGTGGACATGAATTCTTTCAGCCTATTTATGCCATGGAAGATTTTTTTCTTTCCCCTTCAACTATGATAGACATTTTGGCTGGGTAAAGTAATCTGGGTTGGCATCTATGGTCATTTAGAACTGGAAATACTTTGGTCCAGCTCTTCTGGCTTTCACAGTTTGCAGTGAAAAGTCAGCTGTAACCCTAATGGATTTTCCTTTATTTGTGACTTTTTTTTCTTTTGCAGCTTTCAGTATTGTCTCTTTGTTCTGGACATTTAGTGTTTTTACTATGATTTGCCATGGAGAGTTTCTTTTCTGATCCTGTCTATTTGGTGTTCTATATCCTTCTTATATTTGTATGGGCATGTCTTTTTTAATTTGGGGAAATTTTCTTTTACAATCCTGTTGAAGCTCTGTTCCATACCATTATCTTGAGATTCTTCTCCTTCCTGTATGCCTATGATTCATAAGTTTGGTTTTTTTTATGGTGTCACACAATTCTTGCACATTCCATTCTTGCGTTTTCTTAAATTTTTCATAATCTTTGTTTGAGTGGTCTAATTTGTCCACTTTATCTTCCAGTCTTGATATTCTGTTTTCCATTTCATTCATCCTATAGGTGAGGCTTTCTCCTGTCATTTCTAATTGGCTTACTGAGTGTTTCACTTCCTTCTTCATTTCAGCCTAAGTATTCTTTAATATTTCTAACTCTTTTCTGAATTCATTAAGACGTTTATTCCTATCCTCCTTCAGTTCTTTGATTTCTTTGTGTGTTCTTTAAATCCACTGACTTCTTTTATTATGTTTATAATTTTTCTTTTGATGGGAATATATTATTTTGGTTTTTCATGTTATTAATTTTTGTCTGTGACTTTGACATGTGAATTTCTTTCATAGTTTCTGATTCTTGTGTGAGACTCAAGCCTCCCTTTGTTGAGTTTAGACCTTCTTTTTGTTAACTTTATGTGCCTTTGGGATTTACTTATTGGGCATGGAAAGCTGGTTGGTCTAGGCTTCAGGTTCTCTCTTTTGATTTTATGTTGCAGTGGCCTAATTGCTTGCATCTTCAGGTGTTTGCATAGACACCCAAGTGAGATGAGGCACAGATGCTCTCAGGCTTTCTCCTTGGGTCTGGGTCTCTCCAGGAAAGATGCTGTACTCAGGAATTTGGGGTCTGGGCTGGCCTGGGAGTAGGGCCCAGGAAAGATACTTGTCTCAGGAAGCTGGTGGCTGTGCCATTCAGAGATACAAAGGGAGGTGGGGGAGGGAAGAAGCCCTGTATTAGTCACTTTTCTGTTGCTCTGTTAGAAACACTGACCCAAGCAAATTATAGAAGGAAGAGTTTATTTGTGCTTAGGATTCCAGTGGAATTACACTCCATCATGTCAGGGAGGTGTAGTGGCTGGAGAAGGCTGGAGCAGGAGCAGGAGAAACTAAGCTCTCACATCATCATGCAGGCACAGGAAGCAAGAGAGCAACTAGAGATCCAGCAAGGCATAAGTATTCTCTAAGCCCACCCCCAGTGACGTGCTTCCTCTAGGATAGCCACAACTTCTAAAACCTCCCAAAACAGTGCCATCATCTGGGGACAAAATGTCCAAATACTTGGAGCGTATGGGGGACATTTTCATTCAAACCATCACATTCTACTCCCTGGCCCCCATAGGCTCATGACCATATAAAATGCAAAATGCATTTAGTCCAGCTTTAAAAGTCTCCATAGTCATTATCAGTCTCAATACTAAAAGTCCACAGTTCAAAGTATCTTCTGAGACTCAGGTAAATATCTTAACTGTAAACCTCTATAAAATAAAAGGACAAATTACATACTCCCTACATACAGTGGAACCAAATAAAATTATCATTCCAAAAGGGAGGAATGGAGGCATAGTAAGGAAATACCAGACCGAAACAAGACTGAAAATCAGCAGGACAAACACCAAACCCAGTAGCTCCATGTCTGACTTCTGGGATTTTACTTCCAAAGGGCTTAGATGGCTCAGCCTCTCCAGCTTTGCTGCCCGCAGCACACACCTCTCTTGGGCTGGCACCACTCCCTATATGCAGGTCTTCTTGGCAGATGTCTCACAGCTCTGGCATCACAAACATCTTCTTGGGGTCTCCATTATTAACCAGGCTTCACCCTCACAGCTTCACTCCATGGCCTATCAGGGCCATCTCTATGCAGGGGCACCCATCTGAATGCTGCCTAGCCTCCAAGCCTCTCTGAAAATGCAGAGAAAGAGTTGATGTCCCCTTCACTCTTGTATCTTTCATGCCTCTAAAGCCAGCACTAGGTGAAGTCAATACTAAATTTGACTGAAAGTTTGGGGTGGACTCCAGCCTGCTTTATCCAGTTTAGAAGCTTTTCTCTTCAGTGATCCCTGCAGCATTTTCCTTTCACAAGTTGTAGGCTTAACTGGGTGTGGTCTTGCCCTGGAAGCACTCTCTTCATTGTTTAAGTTTGAATCTCTAGGCCCCTCCTTAATCACTTTAATCTCCTTAATCACTTTAATCTCCTTATCAATCAGATCCTCTCCATCACATCCCAGGGGTCCAACATTTATCTCAGTGCTCTACTTCAATCCATACTGTAAATTCTATGTTTCTGTCCCATTTGCTCTTTTTCACTGTAAATCTGTGTAATATTCACCATTAATAGCCACATCACCATTTCTACATTAGGCTGTCTTGAAATCTCTTCCACTAGAGTAATTAGTCAACGGCTTTTCAACTTAGCCTCAGGCAAGCTTTTTAGCTGTGGGCAGACTCCAGCCAGACTCTTTGCCAAAATATCTAATTGCTGTTTAAGTCCTTATTTCCCTCTGGAACTACATTGGTCTCAGCACTACTTTCTTCCAGGCCCCACTAGAATGGCCTGTTAAGCTCCACTTACAGAAATCAACCAACCTTCTAGCCCAACCTTCAAGAGTCTTGCACATTTCTTCAAAACCCCACATGGTCAGGTTCTTCACAGTTGACAGCCCACTCTCTGGTACCAATTACTGTATTAGTCACTTTTCTGGTGCTGTGATAGAAACACTGACCCAAGCAATTTAAAGAAGGAAGAGTTTATTTGCTTTTAGGGTTCCAGGGGAATTACAGTCTGTCATGGCAGGGAGGCATGGTGACTAGAGGTGGCTGGAGCAGGAGCAGCAGAAACTAAGCTCTCACATCATCATGCAGGCACAGGAAGCAAGAGAGCAACTAGAGATCCAGCAAGGCATAAGAATTCTCTAAGCCTGCCCCCAGTGACATGTTTCCTGTAGGATAGCCAAACCTTCTAAAACCTCCCAAAACAACGCCATCATCTGGGGACAAAATACTTGGAGCCTATGGGGGACATTTTCATTCAAACCATCACAAGACCCGAGGACTCATGGGGAATACTGGGAATAACTGGATTGGTCTCGATGCAAAGGATCAAGAAGCAGTGGTGTCTCTGGGCCTATAGGTTAGCCCTGGTGTCTGGGATGCCAAGACCTGAAATGGGCCAGTACCCAGGCTAGGAGGAGAGATGCTTCAGGGGAGCTGGGAGGGTGAAAGAGGCTGGGGGAGTCAAGGCATGCTGGGCATGCTGGACTTACCCAGGAAAATGGTTAGCACAAGGACCCTGGAGGCTGTGCAGACCATGAAGCAAAGGGAGGTGAGGGTGAGACCAGACCCTGAGGGCTCCTGGACACCAGGAAAGGTACTGGCACCAGGACACCCAGAGGCTGTGCAGCCCTAGGAATTAAAGGGAAGTGAGCAAATCCTTTCTTGTTTTATTCAGTGTTAGCTTGTATATGGTTTACAAGTCACATAGTAAGTAATCATAGAACAGCTGAGAAGCAGTTAGGTCTAGAAATATGTTTTTAAAATATTATACTTCTAAAATGAAGCAGAGAGAATGACAAGCCCCCAAAGATGCCCACATTTCAACATTTATCATCTGTGAACATGTTAGCTTACAAGGTAAAAGGGATACTGCTTCAAGATAGAGGATCTTGAAAAGAGGAGGTTGCCTTGGATTATATGTGGGACCCCAAACTAAATACCTGAAGCATGGAAAACAGAAATCTTTCTGAATCAGAGCTTGTGGCAGTGGAAGAAAGGTCAAAGTTGAGACTGGGTAAGCATAAGAGGGGAACCGTAAACCAAGGAATGCATGTGGCCTCTCACTTTTAAGGTCAGAAGGAGGAGGTAGAACTTTCGGAAAGGAATGTAGCCTTGTAAACACCCAGTAAGACCTGCATTGGAGGGATAACCTCCAGAATCACAAGTGATTGGTAGTATGTAAGCTGATAAATTTATCATAATTTTTAAGCTATCTATAACAATCAAATGTAGACATACTCATCTTTGGTATGTTTTACTGTAACTGAAAGTCTTGAACACATGCCAATGCTCCATAATCATCAGCGGATAAATTATAAGGATGAAAGTATATGACCGTAGAGAAATTATGTCCTTTTTCAAATAATTTGTATGTTTTATTATATTTTTGTGATGCTGGTAATGATTTTTATGCAGTAATTAGATTCTACAATATATTAAAATATAAGCAAGGTATAAATTATTTGCTCAAAATCTCAATATTTTCTGTCAACTATTATTAACATGTTGCCATAATTCCCAAATATATATATATATATGTAGTAACTAGAATTTTACTGTGTGTATGTAACAACAACCAGACAAACATTATTCAGCATCTCTCCATGCTCCAAGTATTATGATCAATTAATTATAAAGTTTTTTTTTCCTAAACCTTCTTGATATGTTTGATTGCATCTTCACAGAACCTATATAGCTACCAATTCAGAAAGCTAGCTGTCATCTTAGATATCTTTCTCTTTCATCTAGAATTCATCATCAAATTTTGCAGATTTGTTTGTATTAGGATGTTAATTTCAGCCATTTTATCCATTTCTGTTAATGTTATCATTTTTATCAAAGCTGCCACTGAAGTCTACCTAGACTGTGTATCATCCACTTATTTCTCTCACTTTGGTCCCTCAACATGTATCTGGTGTTCTCTTTCCACAAGTCAGATACCATTCTAAGTAAAATATCTTAGTGATTTTCCTTTTTTAAGAATAAGACCAAAATATTTTGAATTTCTTCAGTATTGTTTTGCATTGTATAACCTCTATTTCTCCTGTATTTGTTTCCTTATGTGAATAACACTTTGGGGTGAATTTAAAGCTATTTTGGTTCTTTGTTTGGATTACTGTATACAATGAGGAAGTGATTTGAGATATATCTTGAATTAATTTTGATGAGTCTTTCCCTAGTTATATCCCTGTTAAAATTTAAGTACCATGGTACTTTGCATTTCTTCTTTTTACATAAAAAGAAGCTGATGTTAGCTGATGTTTTTATATTTCATTATAAAAAGTTTATCAAGTGCAGTAGATTAAGGGAGTTCCTTTAGAAGTTGGAATAGAACCCACCATACACTCAGATAAATAGTGATAGAATCTATAGATCTTTTCAGTATAAACCACTGAATCCTATGGATACTGGGGTTCCTAGAAAGTGTTTCACTTTTATTCCACAGAAATGTCTCCACTTCCTTCCAAAATGAAGTGAAATAAACCACCAGCGGTTTCATCTAAAGTACACACACACACACACACACACACACATGCACACACACGCACGCATGCACGCACAAAGTCACTGCAGGGTGTACTTTTCAGCATAAGAGGAAGGTAGGTACACATTTTCTGTTCCTAATAATAGATTAAATGAAATGTTGGGGAATTCAGGAAAATATCCAGGGCAAAATGTCACACCCCAAGAGAATTAGAAGTCCCTCTGCCTTAGGAACAGATGAGTCATGATTTCTTCTTTGTAAAATGAAGGCAACTATAAGAACTGATGAAATAATGTGAAAGTTCTTGGCACAGTGATACACTGTGAGTGATAATCACAGGCAAGGACTTGTATATATTTAATTTCTGTAATTCAGTTGCTACTCACAAGATGAGGGTAGAAGCAACAGGTAAGGAACCAGAAGCAACTTGCTAAGGAACAAGTGTTGATAACACATGACTTGCGGTGTCCTGTATTTTCAAATGTAATTTAATTTATCCTAACTTGTTCCAGAAAGACTTTAAAGTGTTCTAGATGCTATATAAAACACAAGAAAGATTTATTGAACACAGGTAAAAAATCAAAAGGGAAATGTCAGGGATATAGCTAGGAAGAGAAATAAAATGGAGAAAAGTGAGCCCTTAGAACATTTCTTGCATTCTAAAGCATAAGTTTGCATAAGATCTCATAAGGTCTGATACAGTATCAGTATCCAGTGGTGAGTTAAGTTCATATAGGGCTTGGCCCAGGAGGCAAAGTCTTTACATTTTCAAAGACTCCCACACAGTCAGATTTCTGTGCTATCTACTCCTCCAGCATCTTTATTTATTTTACTTATTATTTTATTTTGTGTGTATGAATGTATTGACTGAATGTATGTAAGTGAACCCATGACATGCAATACCCTTAGAGCTCAGAAGAGGGCATCAGATTGCTTGGAGCTGGAGCTACAGATGGTTATTAGTTCCTATGTGGGTTCTGTGAATCAAAACCAGATCATATGAAGAGCAGCCAGTGCTCTTAAACCCTGAGCCAGCTCTCCAGCTCTATCCTCCAGTATCTTGCACCATCTCTTTCAACAGATTCATCAGTCTTATAGTTAGTTACCTGTGTAGTGTCTGTGTTATTGTGTTTAACCTAAAGCTACATTAAAAACTTGGTCTGGAGTGTTCAATAGTGTATTCCATCCCTTACTACGGGAACATTTAATAGTTACTCAATTTTTAAGTTGATGAATATCAGGTCAAGACAAGGAAAGAAGAGCGAGATACACATTGGGTAGAACTAAAATAGACTCAATAAAAGTTCAGAATAAAGTTCCTTTTCCTAAAACAAAAATGATATTTTATGGCTGCGTAAAGTGCAATCATATGGATGGTATTGAATTATGTCTAAATAACTTCCCATTGTTAGATGTCATTTTTTATTTACAGTAGTATTGTATATCATTCACAAATCTTTACCCTCATTTGGACTGGATTTCTAAAGTAAAATTATTTTACTGTTGGAGGTGAAGGGTTGCTCACTGTCTAAGGTGGAACTGCCTTACAATCTTGTATCTTTTGTTATTCTGTCTCCACACTCACGGACAATTTCAATCTAGTGCCTTTCAAGAAACAACTGTGTTGTTAAAAATCCTTGACAGTCTTCACAGACCCTCCTCTACATGAGGCAGAATAATGCTACTCTCCCCAAAGTTTCCAAGTTATACTCCTTAGAATCTATAGCTCTATATGTAGCCTGATATAATGGAATTAAGTTTGCAGACAGGATTAACTTTACTTTTCAGCTGATGTTAAAATAAGGAGATGATCTTAGATTATATAAGAAGATCCAGTGTGACCACAGCAGTCTTTGTAGATGGAAGAAGTGGAAAAGTTGGAATCAGAGGGATGGGCTAGAAAGACTTAAATGACCATTGCTGCCACTGGAAGTGGAAAAGTACCACAGACAAGGAATTCGGCAGCCTTCAAAAACTAGAAACAAACAAGTTATCCCTTAGGGCTTCTGGAGTGAACCAATCTTGTTGAGACCTTGATTTTTAGCCCAGAGGGACTCTGTTGGATTTCTGACCTTCACAACATAAAATAATAAACTGGTATTATTTTAAGCTTCAAGTTTGTTGTAATTTGCTACAGAAGCTACAGGAAAGAAAGGCAGTGCCTTTCAGCTTCCAAAGCCTCAGCTCTGCATAACCTCACCTATGCCTTCTTTATCTAGGTGAAGAATGCATTCATATTCTAACAGCAGAGCCCAGTCAATTGTCCATGCAGCTGCACCATCTGCTTTATAATTGTGTCCCTTAAGACATGAGCTAAAAATAACCATAGAGGCATTGCACTGACAGATCTAAGCTCAGAATTTTAATTTGGCATTTAAACTTATTGATTCCTGATCAGAAACAACATGGATATCAACAAACACCAATCCTGTCTACAGTCCCATTCCTCTGGCTCTTGTCTAGATCTCTGTCCTCTTTGATACATGCTAATTTGTACTTGCTATACAAAGGATAGAATAATCTTCTGGAATATTTTTAAACTATTTCAGAAGCATGTTCTTTCTCTGTCCTGGACTCTAAACTGAAAAATCCTTACACAGTTTTAAATATAAGCATCAAACGGGTATGGCAGATGACCTTAAACAAGGTGATTGCTTAGCCAATGTTTATTGCACAGTTTCTGTCAATCAATTCCAAGGAGGAGATCAATTTCTGTTTGAGTCTACATGGTAAATACATTATTGCTTTATGGGATTCTTGTTGCAAATCCCTGTGAACTCTAACATCACTTGTGGGTAGCAACTGAATTACAGAAATTAAATACATACAAGTCCTTGCCTGTGATTAGCACTCACAGTGTATCATTGTGCCAAGAACTTTCACATTATTTCATCAGTTCTTATAGTTGCCTTCATTTTACAAAGAAGAAATTGTGACTTATACCCATTTTTCTAGCTCATACAAACCAGCAAGTAATAGAGCCAGTCTTTGAACTTGCAGTCTTTTAATGTGCATTCAGTGCTCTTTATTCTATAAGTAGTCCCTACCTCATAGCACATATAATAAAAGAGTGGAAAACATGGAAATAAAGACAATGTCCCCTACAGCCCAGTCCAGTGGTCAATCCCAGACACTATCTAGGTCTTCTTTCTATTAATTGGACTCCTTTGTGGCTAATGGAACAAGAGATTATTAGTGCAAAATAGGGGAAACAACTCTCAGCAACCAAGGAGCAGAAAGTATGTAAAGAGGAAGAAAGGATATGAAAATTGAATCTTCAAATGTACCTATATGTGGAAATCATACAAATATTTTAGCATTAATAATGGAAGCATTAAATAAGTGTCACTGGAGCCAAACTCCTAGCCTCTGGACCTGTTCATCCAGGACTCTGGTAGGTCAGATCAAGCTCACTGCCTCCCTACCCCATTTCTCTCATCCACCCTCAGTCCTTCCCCTATAGACCTCTCTCACAGGCTGGCTCCAATTCCCTCACACAAAGTCCCAGGACTAACTCCCCGAACCAGATTAACTAATCACCCTACCATAGACCTCTAAGTCCTCACCGAGCAATCCCCTCATCTCCAAACACCCAGCCTCTGGATCAGGCAGACAGACTTGCTCAGTCAAGACTCTGACCAGTCTACTACCCAGAAAGAACTTGAAAACCCACCAATTTGTCTTCCATACCCAAACAAAAAGTAACTAAACTACATAAACAATATTAACAGAACCAAAATTAAATTAAACAAAAGCAGAGCAGAAGTTCCTGTTGAACACATAACCAACAAAGAACACCATATGCCCAAACAGCAATGCAAACACACAAACAATATGAAAAACCAGGAAAATATGTCCCCAACAAAACCCACGAGTCCTACAGAAATGCACAACATTGAGAACCACCCTGTAGAACACCAGGATGTGAATTTATTTTTTGTTTATTTATTTATTTATTTATTTATTTTAAAATATTTTATTTATTATTTTTATTTTATGTGTATGAGTATATTGCCTGCATGCATGTAAGTGCACCCATGTCATGCAATGCTGCAGAAGTCAGAAGAGGGCTTTGGGTTCCCTTGGAACTGGAGTTAAGGATGGTTTGTAGCTCCCACGTGGATGCGGGAATGAACCCAGGTCCTCTACAAGAGCAGTCAGTGCTCTTAACCTCTAAGCCATCTCTCCAGCCCCTGGGGTGCAGAATTTAAAAAGAGCAATCATAAACATTCTCAAAGAATTTCATGAAAACACAGACAAAAATCTCAAAGAACTCAAAGAGGAAAGGCCTAAGCAAAGATTTGAAAAATTAAAAAAAACACAGGAATGGAATACTCAGGAAATGTGTGACAAAATGAAATGACCAAATCTATGAATTATAGGCATACAGAAAGGAGAAGAAACTCAAACCAATGGCATCAAACAGATCTGCAATAGGACCATAGAAGAAAACTTCCCTAAATTAAGGAAACATATACTTAAGAGATTCAAGAAGCACAGAGAACACCATTAAGACATGATCAGAACAGAAAGTCCCCATGGCATATCATAATAAAAGCATTAAATGTACAGAACAAAGAGAGGGTACTGAAAGCCGCTAGAGAAAAACAAGTTACATATAAAAGAAAACCCATCAGAAAACAGCCAACTTTTTAATGCAAACTATGAAAGCCAGAAGAGCCTGGAACAAGCATTCCCAAGTCTACAAAACCATGGATGCTAACCCTGAATATTTTATCCAGCAAAACTATCTATCAAGGTTGAAGTGGAACAGAAAATTTTCCATGCCACAAATAGGCTAAAAGAATTCATGTCTTTCAAACCAGCACTACAGAGAATACTCAAAGCAATATAAAGCACTGAAGAAAAGAACAAATATGCCCAAGAGGCTAGAGGAAGAAAATAAAGAAAGGTATAATAACAGAAACACAAAAAGAGTCACAAACACAAAGAAATTAAAATGACAGTACACAATTCACACCTTTCAACAATGACACTAAATATCAATAGCTTCAACTCTCCTGTCAAAAGACACAGGTTGGTGTGATGGATCAAGAAAGAAAACCCATCTTTTTGCTGCCTTCACGAAACTCATCTCATCTTCAAGGATAGACACTATCTTAAGGTGAAAGGATGGAAGAAAAATTTCAAGCAAATGGCCCTAAGAAGCGAGCAGGTGTTGCAATTTTAATATCTGACAAAATAGACTTCAATTTAAAACTCATCAGAAGGGGCTGAAAAATGGCTCAGCAGTTAAGAACACAGGTTGTTCTTGCAGAAGACCCAGGTTTGAATCCCAGCACCCACTTGGTAGCTAACAACTGTTTGTAACTCCAGTCCCAGGGGATCCAACAGCCTCTTGTGACCTCTGCAAACATTGTACAACACAAATGCACTTACTTACATGCAGGCAATACACACATACACATAAAATAAAAATTTCTAAAAAGTTTTAAAACTCATCAGAAGAGATAAAGAGGGTTACTTCATTCTTATCAAAGGACCAATTGACCAAGAAGATGTTACAACCATGAACATATATGCACCAAACTCTGGAGCACCCAATTTCATAACATCAGTAGCCCAGGAATATGAAACAAAGATTGACACAAATTCAGTGATAGTGGGCAACTTTAATACCCCACTTTCTTCACTAGACAGGTCAACTGGACAAAGAACAACCAGAGAGACAAGAATTAAATGACATAGTACATAAAATGGACCTAACAGATGTATACAGAATATTCTACCAAGCCGTCAAAGAACACACTTTCCATTAAGTTTTATTTAGGTATTCTAAAATTGACCACATTCTGGGACATAAAATGAAGCTCAAAAAATACAAAAAAGTTGAAATCATTCCATGCCTGATATCAGACCACAGTGTAATAAAGCTTATAATCAACAGCAAAAGAAGCTCTAGTAACTACATGAACTCATGGAGATTAAACAACACACTCCTGAACCATGAATTAATCATGAATTTATCATGAAATTAAGAAAAGAATAAAAATATTCCTGGAACAAAATGAAAATAAGAATACAACACAAAAAAACCTCTGGGAGACCCTAAAAGCAGTCCTAAGAGGTAGGTTTATGGCTCTAAGTGCCTACATTAAAAAAATCAGAAACAGCACATGTAAACAACTTGACAATACAACTCAAGATCCTGGAAAGGCAAGAAGAAACTATCCCCAAACCTAGTAGATGAGAAAAAATAACAAAACTCAGAGCAGAAATTAACGAAATAGAAACAAAGAAAACAACACCAAAAAAAAAAAAAGAAAAAAAAATCAGTTAATCTAAAAGCTTGTTCTTTGAAAGGTTAAACAGGATAGACAGAACCTTAGCCCAGTTAACCAAAAGAAAGAAAGAGTGAATCCAAATAACAAAATCAGAGACGAAAGGGGAAACATCACAGCAGATATAAAAAAAAAGTCCAAAATATTGTAAGGGACTACTTTAAAAATCTATATTATCCAGGCATGGTGGTGCACGCTTTTAATCCCAGTACTTGGGAGGCAGAGGCGGGTAGATCTCTGTGAGTTCAAGGCCAGCCTGGTCTATATAATGAATTTCAGGACAGCTGGGGATACAGAGAGACACTGTTTCAAAAAAGACAAACCAACAACAACAACAACAACAAAACACCTACATTAAATTTGAGAGCCCAAAAGAAATGGATGAATTTCTAAAATCATGGCCACCACCAACGTTAAACCAAGAGGAGATCAATAGCCTAAACAGATCCATAACAAATAAGGAAATAGAAATAATAATAATAAAAAAACCCTCCCAGTTATAAAAAGCCTAGGCCCAGGTAGATTTACAGCAGAATTCTACCACACATTCAAAGAAAATCTACAACCAATACTGCTTAAACTATTAAAAAATACAGAAACAGAAGAACTCCCAAACTCCTTCTATGAAGCCATTATCACTCTGATACCAAAACCAAATAAAGATGCAACAACAACAACAAAAAAGATAGCATATTCAACAAATGGTGCTGGAAAAACTGGCTCTCCACCTGCAGAAGAATGAACCTTAACCCTTATCTTTCATCCTGCACAAGAGTCAACTCTAAATGGGGCAAAGACCTCAATATAAAATCTGAAACTGAAAAACTGCTAGAAGAAAACATAAGCAGCACCTTCCAAGATATAGGCATAGGAAAGGACTTTCTAAATCAGACATCAGCTGCTCAGGCACTAAGGCCAACAATCAGTAAGTGGGACCTCACTAAATTGCAGAGTTTCTGTACAGAAAAAAAAAAACACCACAAAAAACAAAACAAAACAAACAAACAAACAAAAAACAACTAAGGAAGGGCAGAGGAAACCCACTGAATGGGAGGAAATTTTCACTAGCTACACACCAAACAGAGGATTAATATCCAGAATATACAAAGAACTCAAAAAAGAAATAAGTAAATAAACAACTCAATTAAAAAATGAGCGATAGACCTAAACAGAAAGTTCTCAAAGAAATAAAAATGGCTAAGAAGCACCTTAAAACCTGTTCAACATCTTTAGTAATTAGAGAAATGCAGATAAAAACCACTCTAAGATTTCATCTTACCCAAGTCAGATTGTCAAAGATCATGAGAACGAGACTCCAAATGCTGGAGAGGGTGTGGAGAAAGAGGAATGCTCGTTTACTGCCGATGGGAATGCAAACTCGTGCAACCACTGTGGAAGACAATGTGGAGAACCCTCAAAAAACTAAAAATGAACCTACCGTATGATCCAGTGATACCACTCCTTGGCATATACCCAAAGGACTCATCGTACTGTAGAGATACCTGTATATCCATGTTGTTGCTGATCTCTTCACAATAGCTAAGAAATAAAAACAACCTCAATGTCCCTCAACTAGTACATATACTCAGTAGAGTTCTACTCAGCATGAAGAAAAAAAGTAGAGTTCTACTCAGCATGAATGGATGGAACTAGAAAATGTTATACTGTGAAGTAACACAAATGCAGAAAAGCAAGTGAGGTATATTCTCCCTCATTTGTGGATTGTAGCACCAATCCCTTATATGTGACTATATAAATTTTGAGGTAACACCAAGAGCCAGGAAAAAGGGAACAGATACATGAACATAAAGAAAAAGAAACAACCTGAAAGGGGGATAGTAGGGAATAGATGTTACATAAAGGGTTTGGAAAAACTGGGAGTAATCTGTAGGGAAGAGAAGAGGGAGGGACATGAAAAGACTATGGGGTGGGAGAGAGAGGGAAGTCAGGAGAAGAAAAATGGTGGGAGTTGGGAGGTATTCGGGGGAGGGTGGGGATAATAGGGGTACTGTGACTGGGAGGGGGGGAAGCCAGATGAAAGAAAAAAGAGTGGATCTCGGGGGCCTAGGAAACCTAGAGGGAAAAGTGATGACCTAGAAATCCTATGAGAAATGCACATAGAGTGTCTGAACATTAATGCTTATGTATACCCAGGAGCTGTTAGACAGGGAATGCAGTGCCAGACAAAAGAGACTTCCCTTAGAGTGACAAGCATGCCATATAGCACTCATCAAAGAAGCTTCTTCTTGTATCAGATGGCAGCTACTGCAGAGTTGCACATCTGGTCAGGCACAGAGAACATATGTCTGGGAAACACTCAGTACTATGTGACACATCTGCAGTCGAATCTCTACAACTAAGGCCCATGGAACATAGTGAAATAAGGGGTAGAGAGAGGGCTAATGTACCCCTCAACTCTCACCATGGAAGCTCCCTTTTACATCAGAGTGTGATGCACTCAGAAGGCCACAACTGGCCAAGTTTTGGAGAATAAGAGACTGTAGAGTGTAGGATAGAACTCCCATATGGAATCTTCCTATATACAGCTCAGGGACAATTGTGGAAGAGAAGGCAGAAAGATTACAAGAGCCAGGGCTAGCTCATGACCATAAGGGGGTGGAGGCTTCCAGGCTAATGGAAGCTTGCTCATGTGGCAGTGGTGGCATCGAAGGCGGGACCCATGTCAGCTCAATTAAACAAGGACCCAAAGGGGAGGTAAAAAACAGGTAGTGGGTCAGCACTAGATTGAGAACTGTTTGTGACTGATTGCTCCTGGGTAACAGAGAGTATGACTTACATATGACCACTGGATGGGCTGACTCCAGTGGATGCATCTACACTGAAGGACATTTGGATGAATGAAGAGGACTCAGCATGTATGGCAGGGTTCATAGGGTTCAGTGGAGGGATAGGGAGAGGCATGGATGGGGGAGAGGGGTCTGGATTTGAGTGGGAAATGTATGAAACTTAAAAAGCTCAATAAAAAAGAAAAACGTGTGATTGGAATTACATTACATTACTGGAGAAGACTTTAGACACCCATTTTGAAAAATATTTTATTTATTATTCTTATTTTTTTATGTGTATGAGTATATCGCCTGCATATGTGTAAGTACACACATTTTGTGCAATGCCCATGGAGGTCAGAAGAGGGCATTGGATCCCCTGGAACTGGAGTTACAGATGTTTATTAGCTGCCATGTGGGTGCTGGGAATTGAACCCTGGACCTCTGCAGAGTAGCTAGAGATCTTAATTGCTGAGCCATCTCTCCAGGCCAACATTATCCATTTTGATTATTTTCTTTAGAGATGAAAAAAACAGAAGATCAGAAATGTGGTTTGTGTCGATTGTCTTAGGAGAAACAGTGGTAGAAACTGAACTAAAGCTTCCCACATTGGGGGCAATATTTGTTGTTTATATGATGCTATCTCTTCTGAGAAATTACTGTTTCAAATAATGCGGGTGTATAATTTTCCTGTATTTTAATGAACAATATAATTTATTAATATTAACACATTCTATAAAATGATTAAAACATACACGAAGGATCTTTTGGATTTTGGCCACTAATTTTCAAACCCCAAATAGAATTTTTTAAAACAGATGGTTTGTTTGTATAACTGGATTCTTTTAACTATAAATTTTCTTCAAACAGAAAAAAAAAATTGCTAACTGAAAATAATGGTCAAGCTATATATTTAAAGACAGACTTCTCTAATTATACATTCAGGTCTAAGACACCATTATTAATGATGATGATGTGGTAATGAAGAAAGCATAAAGATTTTGCCTCCGAAGCAGCAAATAACCAATAATTTCATTCCCAAACCCAGTGTTCATATATGTAAGCACAGAATAAGAAAAATGAGCCAAAGTAAAGCAGTACAGCCAATCCTCGGTGTCTGAAGGAACACAGTATTGCCATATATCTTAGGTTGACCTCAAAACCCTATCGCTATGCTATATTCCTTTATTTATCCTTATTAAGGAAGCTGATGATTTCTGATAGAAGTAGTAAAAATCAATAAAAAATGCATGATAAGTTTTTCAATGAAATTAAATTTGATATAAATGGCTGAGTTTATTGAACTGTGATTTATATACATATTAAAAACGTCAGCTTCACTATATAGAGTTTGAATAATAAAGTGTTAGTGATAATTTCTGTAAAACTTTGTGGAAACTACTTGTTCAACAATAACAACTCTTGATTATGTCTCTTATGGACACATTGCAACTCTGTATAATTCTAACTTAAAATACTTTATATAACTTGATTTAAGATTCATGGATATTTGTTTTTTAAAACTATTTTATTTATTATTTTTAATTTTATGTGCATGAGTGCATTGCTTGCATGTATGTGAGTGTACCTGTGTAGTGCAATGCCTGTGGTCAGAAGAGGGAGTCAGATTCCCTGGAACTAGCGTTGCAGGCAGTTGTTAGCCATCATGTGGGTGCTGAGAATCAAACCTCAGTCCTCTGCAAAAGCAGCCAGTTGCTCTTAACTGTTGAGCCATTTCTCCAGTCCTCTTTATGTATATTTGAACCAAAAAGAGTTTAAGGTTCCACTTCCCAATTAATAAACAATTCATTCAGAAAACGAAGGTCATCTAGAATGCCAAAGAATTTTTTTCACAATTTGCTTTGATCCAGATAAGTTTGATAATCAGGACATACCTAGGATGGAAATATCCTTCACCAATTCTCTCTGTTGATGGCAAGAGATTTTGGTTCCTACCCACTGGTATAATCATCTGCAGTGCGACCATTAAGAACCCATTTATCAGGAGGCCTGCTAGTAGAAATTTTTGATTTGGAAATAAGCTGCCCAAAGCCTGACATAGTTGATGACAGTTTCTTTTAGGTAGTCAGCCTAATGTCTGTGTTTCGTTTGTTCGTTTTGTTTGTTTGTTTGTTTGTTTTTTGGTTTTCGTTTTGTTTTCTGACACTTGGGGAGCCAAAAGGCGGTTGCTTTCATCCAACTCACATTAATTATGTCTAGATAAAATAGGCAATAGTATTTGTGTTAAATTAATTAATACAGGTACACAGAGACTCTTTTTGAAAAATGATTTTACTGAGCTGTTTAGCATTTCATATAATAGATTTTAATCATATTTAGGCCCCCTCCCCAAACCACACCTCCCTGAAAGCCCCCCCCCACTGGATTTCATGTGTTCTGTCATGTATGTTAAGTTCTATCCAGTAAAGCATTTGTATCCAGATATCCCTTCTTGCAAACTCATCCATTGGAGTAAGCCTATCTAGAGTCACTTGCTTAAAAAGATCTGCTGTCCCACACCTAGCAGTAGTCGCTTCCAACAGTTCCTTGGCTAGGGTTAGGGCCTTGCTGCCCACTCCCCTTGTTCTATGCTAGGTTTTTGTCTGATTGAGTTGGCATGGGTCCTATGCATGCTGTCACCATTGTTGCAAGTTCACATGAGCAAGTTGCCAGAGGCCTGAAAACTTCAGTTTCCTTATGTTCATGAACTAACCCTGACTCTTAAAATCCTTCCTTTCCCTCATTGGCAATGGTCTCTGAGCCATGGGTGAGTGAGGTTTAGTATAGGAGGCCTATCTAGGGCATGCACTCTGCAGTTTCTTATTCTCTAAAACTTGGCCAATTGTGGTCTTCTGTATGAATCACACTCTGTTGTATAAGGAAGCTTCACTGGTGAGAGTTGAGGATGTATTAATATTCTCTCTACCCCCTGTTCCTCTATGTTCCATGAGCTTTAGGAGTCAAGGTTCCAATGTAGATGTTTCATTTAGGGCTGGGCATCACTCAAACATATAGTCTCTGTATGTGACTAGTTGTAGAACTCTGTAATAGTCTCCATCTATTGCAAAAAGAAGGTTCTTTGATGAGTAGTATAAGGTATACTTGCCTGTAAATATAAAGATCCATATTTAGCATCCAGTAAGAAATTCCATTTGTCTAGAAACATGTCAGAGAGGGTTTTCTCTTAGATCTAGAACCTCTACAGCCGAGCGTATTTGAGTGTATTTACAGTGCTACTCAAGAGTTCCCTCCCACCAAGGGGGCTCCAAGTCCAATTAGATACCTGTTGATTACCCTCTAAAGAGAAGTACAACTACTGCATCAATAGAGATACTTTGCTGGCCAGCCATTGTAGTTATTAGACTGGGCTGGACCAATGATTGTTTTTTCTCCCTTAGCAGCATTTAGTATCATTTTTTCTCTTGATCTTAGCCAGTCTGACTCAGGTAAGATGAAATCTTAAAGTGGTTTTAATTTTCATTCCCCTGATTTCTAAGGATGTTAAAGACTTTTTAAGGTGTTTCTTAAACATTTTCATTTCTACTTTTGAGCACTCTCTGTTCAGCTCCATAGCCCATCTTTTAATTGGGTCATTTGTTTTCTAGATTCTTTGTTTTTAGATTTCTTTATATATTTTGGATGTTAAACCTCTGTCAGATGTGTGATTGATGAAGATTTTCTCCCACCATGTGGTTTTTCTCTTCACTTCCTTGGTTGTTTCTTTTGGTACAGAAACTTTTTAGTTTAATGAGGTCCCACTTGATTGTTGACTTTAAAGTCTGATTGAGAAAGTTTTTTCTACACCTATATTTTGTAGGGTACTGCCTATGCTTTCTTCTAACAGGTTCAGAGTTTCAGATTTCACATTGAGGTCTTTGATCCATTTGGAGTTGACTTTTGTGCATGTTTAAAGATAAGGGTCTAGTTTCATTCTTCTACAGATGGAGATACAGTTCTGTCAGGACCAGTTGTTGAAGATGCTGTCTTTCCTCCAGTGTGTGTTCTTGTCACCTTTGAAAAACATCAGGTGGGTGAAATTGCATGTACTCATGTTTGGGTCTTCAATTATGTTCTATTTATCTATGTGCCTCTTTTTGTGCCAGTACCATGCTGTTTTTTTATGATTATAGCTCTGTAATATTTTGAGATCTGGTTTGGTAATCCCCCTCCTCCCCCAGCATTGCTCTTTGTGCTCATGATTACTTTGACTATCCTGGGCCTATTGTGATCCCATATGAATTTTAGGATTTTTTTTTTCTAATTATGTGAAGAATGCCATGGGGATCTATGTATTTCTTTTGATAGATGGTTATTTTTACAATATTAATTTTTCAAGTCTACGAGCATGGGAAGTCCTTCCATTTCCTGGTGTCTTCCTCAATTTCTTTCTTCAAAGATTTAAAAATTTCAATGTAGAAATCTTTAATGTCTTTGGTCAAGTATATTCTTAAATATTTTTGATGCTATTGTACAAGCCAGGGTTGCAGTATACTCCTTCTTTGATTGCTTTTTATTGGTATATAGAAAGGCCACTGATTTTTGTGAATTGACTTTGTAACCTGCCACTTTGCTGAAAGTGTTACTAATTTCTAGGAATTTTCTGGTGAAAGTTTTGGAATTTCTTGGATATAGTAGTATATCATCTTCATATAGGGATAATTTGTCCTCTTTGCTTCCAATTACTACTTCTTTAATTCCCTTCTCTTGTCATATTGCTCTTGTAAGAGTTTCAGGCACTATATTGAAAAAGAGTGGAGACAGTTGACAACCTTTTCTGGTTCCTGATTTTAGTGGGAATGCTTCCAGTTTTTCTCCATTTAGAATGACGCTGGCCATGGGTTTGTTGTATATAGTTTTAATTATGTTGAGGCATATTCCCTCCAGTCAAATTCCCTCTAAGACTTTTAGCATAAATGCATGTTGAATTTTGCCAAAGGCCTTTTATGCATCTATTGAGATGACCATGTGATTTTTGTCTTTTAGTCCATTTATATGATTTATAACATTTATTGACTGAGCCATCCCTGCATCTCTGGAATAAAGCCGACTTGATTATTATTGTATGTGTATATGTGGTTTGCAAGTATTTTGTTGAAATTTTTTGCACCTATGTTCATTAAGGATATGGACCTATAGTTTTCTTT
Source organism: Nannospalax galili (assembly GCF_000622305.1). Classification (NCBI taxonomy): domain Eukaryota; kingdom Metazoa; phylum Chordata; class Mammalia; order Rodentia; family Spalacidae; genus Nannospalax; species Nannospalax galili. Next base: position 2,038,194 of record NW_008357993.1, on the reverse strand, counting down.
TAGGTTATGTCTTTACCTGGTTTTGGTATTAGAGTGATGCAGGCTTCAGAGAAGGAATTTGGGAGTTCTCCATCTGTTTCTATGTTTTTGAGTAATTTCTGTTTCTATGTTTTTGAGTAATTTAAGTAGTATTGGTTGTAGTTTTTTTTAAATGTCTAGTGGAATTCTGCTGTCAATCCATCTAGGCCTGGGCTTTTTTCAGTCAGGAGGTTTTCTTTCAATTTCTTAATTTCTTATCAGTCTGTTTAAGCTGTTGATCTCTTCTTGGTTTAGCATTGTTGGTTCCAATGATTTTAGATATCTACCCATTTCTTTTAAGTTTTCAAATTTAATAGTGTATCAGTATTTAAAGTACTCCCTTATAATGTTCTAGATCTTTTCTGTGTCTGCTGTGATGCTTCACCTTTCATTTCTGATTTTGTTGATTTGGAGGTGCTCTTTCTTTCTTTTCTTTAACTGAGTTTAGGGTGTTTTTTTTTATCTTGTTTATCTTTTTAAAGAACCAGTTTTTAGATTCTTAGATTCTTTGTATTGTTTTTGTTTGTTTGTTTCTATTTCATTAATTTCTGCTCTGATTTTTGTTATTTCTTCTTGTCTGCTGAATTTCAGTTTTGTTTGGTTTTGCCTTTCTAGAGTCTTGATTTGCAATATTAAGTCATTTATTTGTGTTTTTTCAGATTTTTTAATGTGGGCACTTAGTGCTATAAACTTCCCTCTTAGGACTGCTTTAAATGTATCTCAGAGGCTTTGCTGTGTTATAGTACCCTTTTCATTTAGTTCCAGGAATTCTTTTATTTCTTTCTTAATTTCTTCTTTGACCCATTCATCATTCAGGAGTGTGTTGTTTAATTTCCATGAGTTTGTATAGTTATTAAAGTGCTTTTTGTTGTTGATTTTAAGCTTTATTGTGTAGTTGTCCGATAGAATGCATGGAATTATTTCAACTTTTTTTGAGGTTTGTTGTGTCCACAAATGTGGTCAATTCTAGAGAAAGTAAAATCTTGAATAGAAAGTATATTCTTTGGTCCTTGGGTGGAATATTCAATAGTTGTCTGTTAGGTCCATTTGTTGTATGGTGTCATTAATTCAGATGTCTATCTATTTACTTTTTGTCAGGTTGACCTATCTATTGGAGATAGTGGGTTATTGAAGTTCCCTAGTATTATTGAGTTGTGGTTAATCTGTGTCTTAAAATCCTGCAGTATTGATTTTATAGAATTGGGTGCACCAGAGTTTGGTGCACAGATGTTCATGATTGTAATATTTTCTTGGTCAATTTCTCTTTTGATCAGAATGAAATGGTCCTCTTTATCTCTTCTGATTAGTTTTAATTTGATGTCTTTTTTTTTATCAGATATTAGAGTTGCAACACCTGCTTTTTTCTTAGCACCATTTACTTGGAATAATTTTTTCCTCACTTTCACCTTAAGGTAATGCCTATCCTTGAAGGTGAGATGAGTTTCTTACAGACAGTCACAGATGGATTTTGTTTATTAATCCAGTCTAATAACCTGTATCTTTTGACTGGGGAGTTCAATCCATTAACATTTAAAGTTATGACTGAAAGATGTGTATTGGTTGCCATCATTTTAATTTCTGTTTGCATTCTTACTCTAATTTCGTGTTTCCATAGTGATACCTTCATTTAGTTTCTTTCTGTTGCCTCTTGGGTGTAGTCATTCCTGTTTTCATCCTTTGTATTGCTTCAAGTATTCTTTGAAGGGCTGGTTTGCAGACATGAATTCCTTCAGCCTATTCAGGTCGTGGAATATTTTTATTTCCCCTTCAGCTATAATAAAAAATTTTTCTAGATAAAGTATTCTGGGTTCACATCTATGGTCATTTACAACTGGGAATACACTGGTCCAGGCCCTTCTGGATTTCATAGCTTGCACTGAAATATCAGCTGTAATTTTGATGGGTTTTTCCTTTATATGTGACTTGTTTGCTCTTGCACCTGCAATTTTTCTCTTTCCTCTATGCCTAGGATGTGTAAATTGACCTTTACATGGTGTCCCATATTCCCTGCATACTCCATTCCTGTGGATCTTAAAACTTTTTTCCTAGTCTTTGCTTGAGTGGTCCAGTTCTTCAACTTTGTCATGCAATCTTGCTATTCTGTTTCAATTTCGTTTATTCTATTGATGAAGCTTTCTTCTGTTGTTTCAAATTGATTTATTGAGTTTTTCACTTTTTTCTTCATCTCAAACTGTATTTTCTTCAATATTTCTGTCTCTTTTGTGAATTCAATCAGAAATTTATCCCGTATTCTCTTTTAGTTCTTTAAGTTGTTTGCTTGTGTGTTCTTTAAATTCATTGAATTCTTTGATCATGTTTATGATTCTTTTTTTAAAATTCTGTGTCCTGGGTTATCTTTAGGGAGTTCTCATTGTAGAACTCTTCTATAGGACTGGTGGTATTTGGTGGGAGCATATTATTTTAGTTTTTCATAGTTTTTTCTTTTCCGTTGTGTATATGGCATGTGGATTTCTTTTGTTGCTTGTGATTCTGGTATGAAATTTAAACTTCCCTTTATTGAGTTGAAGTCCGATTCTGTTTATATTATTGATGTACCTTGGTCAACAGGGAAGTTTAAGCTCTGGAGCAGTGGGAGGGACTGCAGATGCTCCCAGAGTAGAGGGATGGGCATGATGAGATTTGGGAAGCTCACCTCACAGAGGCCCAAGTCAAGTGTGAGTGAGCTGCTCTCAGTCTCCAAATATCTGAGCCCCTTCTACCCAGCAGAGAAGCCTGGCCCTAGGGTAGTCACACACTTAGAAAAAACAGGTCCATTGCAAGGTAGACTGGCTATATTCAGAACTCAATACATTTTCATGCAAAGAAATCACATTCTGCATTTTAATCTTTTAAAAAGATTTTTAATTTTCATTTTTGTTATTTTTTGTTTGAGAATTTCATACATACATGAGCTCTATATTTACATCATTTCTACTCCTCCCCTCCCCCTCCAACTCCTCCAACATTCCACCTCTCAATTTCATGACCTCTTTTAAAAATGATTGTTACACATACACACACACACATATTTATGTATATTTATACAACCTACTGAGTCCATTTAGTGCTGCTCATATGTGTTTAGGGTTTGAATAACCTATCAGGGGGCTCATTCTTGGAGAAAACTGATTCCCCCATCTCAATAGTTACTGATTGCCTATAACTCTTAATCTAGTGGTGGAGCCCTGTGAAATTTCTTCAGTCTCTGTTGGGATATCTACTTATATGAGGAGAAACTGCTCCTGCCAGTTTTCTAAACCAATAAGACTTATAACTACTTTGAATTCCTGATCTTATGCTCACAAATAAGTGTAGCTCATCAAAGAAGCTTCTATTTGCAGGCCATGAAGATCCACAACTGGTCAAAATTATGGTGTGTTGTGTAGATCTGGAGTTTCACTATTCCAGTCCTTGGGAAGGAATGAGGTGTGATCCCAAGGCCTCAGATTTGACGCTAAGTCCTTTCGTGAGTAATAACTTGCTGTTGGGATTTCCATGAACTATGAGATTTTCCCCTCCCCCAAGTTCTTCAACCTCCTGGCGAGGCTGCTATTGTTTTCTGTTTTAGATAGGAAATAAAGCAAAAATGGAACACCAAAATAATGTAATTCTATTAAAGAAACAGTGGATGGGAAGTGGGGATTTGTCTTTGTGCCAGAAATCTTATGTCATCAGGCTGAGTTCTGACTCTATACAGAATACAGACCGACTTGGCAAGAGCCTGACTTCACGGTGCCAGAAAACAGAGGCCAAAGCCACAGGTAGAGAGCAGTGGGCTCTTCTCGGGACTCCACTCACTTCAATGCCATTTTTAGCTGGCTCTTTCTCCTGGCTCAGAATTTTGTTTTTATTTTGGTGCCAGTAATATATGGACTAGAGATTTCAGGGTGTAATTCCAAATTTAAGAATTTAGTTTACAAATATTAGTGAAAAGAAAACATCAGAAATGCTCATAAAAAACTGTGGACTCGAAGTTCCCTTTAGAGTTCCCTTCGGTCTTCGGAAAGGGAAGCAGTGAGCTATTGTGTGCGCACTTATATTCACTCTATACCACTCTACTAACCTCAGAGGTGTAGCTTATAGATGACAGCCATTCAAGTAGGAGCATCATATAACATCTTTATTGGGAGAGAGAGTTATCAAAGTAAGAACACTGGGAAGTAAAACCTTGGAAAACAGTAAAAGATAATCTAAGAAACCACATTATAGTAACAATTGATTTTAGAAAAGTAACAGTAGTCTGAAATGGCCAGATTTTAGGCTAAAAACTGGAATGTATTTCCAAGTAAAAACATTTAGAATATCTTGGGTATAAGATAAAAACGCAAGTAAAAAACAGTGGGTTGTCATTAATTTCTGACAAAACTGACTATAATAAAAAAGTCATTAATAGAGACAAAGTGGCACTTCATAAGGATAAAAGATTTAACTCACCAAGTATTCATAACAGTTTAAAAATTTTATGCTTTTTCTAATGCAGCCTCTCTCAAGTGACAGAGATACAAGAAGAACTAGGGAAGTCCATAAGTTAATCAAGAGACATTTAACACACCTCTCACACACTGATAAATCAGTCAAGCAAAATAAATCCAGCAGGATAGAACCTTTAACAGCACAACTAATAAAATTTGAATTAATAGACACATAAGGACATCTTCACCCTCTAATGCTAGGGGACTTATTGTTTTCAAAACTACACTTTTAATTTTATTTTCACTTTTTACTTTTATAAATTATGAAACCACAAGTTACCAAGTGTTTTTTCCTATTTAATATTGGAAGAATAAAGGTAAGTTCTTTAGCTTAAAAAACGTGAAACTTATACATTAACCAGGTGCTAGATTATAAAGTAAGGCTCAACAACTTTCAAATGATTGGCTAAAGAAAGGATAGTGAATTGGGGGTACAGCATAGTACAGAGCATTTGCTTAGCATGTGCAAGGCCCTGGTTTCATCCTTAGCAACACACACATGCACACACACACATACAGAGAGAGAGAGAGAGAGAGAGAGAGAGAGAGAGAGAGAGAGAGAGAGATAACATAAGCCTAAATTGATAGGCAATAATATCTATAAAATGTTAAAACACATATAATTAAATGGATCATCAAAAGCAAATTTAGCTTTTAGGAACACTACCTGCAAAAGCACAGAGAGGGTCTAGGGTAGTATGGCAGAGCAGAGCTTCCTCCATGCCAATCCACGAACGAGAACAAAGTAAAGAGCAGGCTAGAAGTAGATAAGAAATCCACTGGGCCAGCATGCAGAGTGCTGTATTTCCTGGGTCTGCTCTTTGAAGTGCACAACTCAGTACTTTATTTGATCCCCTCTTCCCAACACACACTTTGGTATGCACTCAAGAGCACCCCTTGACTTGGTCAGTGGCTTCCAAAAAAATGGGAATCTGGTCAGCACATACACCACACAATTCAGTAGGGCAGTAGCAGTGAGTGGCTCCTGGTGTGTAAAGAAGGGGGCCTTCTGAAGTGAGTGTAGCCCAGGCGCTTACAGTGTACAACAGACAAGTCTGGCCCACAACTACTCACACTGAGCCCCAGCTGCTATGGGGGTACATGTAGGGTGGGGGACACTGAGAGGAACTTCAACAGATTCACTGCCTACCCTGTCCCCAGGCACGGTGGATTCCAGGGTGAGTTGGGGCCCCAGAAAGTAGCTTCTTCAACTCTTATCTTTTTCTAATTTTCTTTCTTTTCTTAATTGCTTTTTCTTCTTGCTTTGCTTTTAGTATTGTTTCTGTTCTATTTTTTAAATCATTTATGCTTTATTTCTCTGCTTGTTTTATCTGATTTTGTGTGTATTATTCTTTATTTTGTAGTTTTTTTACTTCTTCCTGTTTTTCTTTTTTCTATTTTTCTTTTCTTTAATCTTGCTTTTAGTTTCTTTGTGCCATTTCCTTGCCCTCTTCCTCATTTCATTTCTTATTATGGCCTTTACTTTTCTTAATTGATTTTTTTCAGGCAGTACCGAGGAATAAGCGTAGGGCCTCACATATGCTAGGCAAGTGCTCTACAGTCAGCTCCAACCCTAGCCCTGTTTTTCTGAAGTTTTAATTTCATAGAGTTTATTCTAAATTATTTTTTTCCCATAAGGTTGATGATCTGTTTGCTGTCTTGATTCTTGTACTTCTGTGCCTGGTTGGTTTTGGTACTGTAGTTATGGCAGTTGGTTTCACCCTCTCTGAGCAGGGCTGAGTACTGAGCCATTGGGAGAAGGCTGCTCACTAAGATCTGCCTTTAAAACCAGGAGAGAAATCCAGCTTGACAGATATAAAAATTGAAAAATAAATACACAAGAAACATTAAAATTAAGGCATTCTGACCCCTCCAAAAGTTCTTTTGCCTTGATATTTCTTCAAAAGTGTAATCCAAATATTTTGAAATCATTGAAATTCTGGGTAAATAATTCAAAATTCTGGTTTTCAAGGTGAGCAGTGACCTCAAACAGTCTTCAGGTAAAGTAAATTAAAGAAAGGAATCCAAAATTTCAGTGGCAAATTCAACAACTTGGACAAGAAATTCCGCAAAGAGATAGAAATTCTGAAAAATAGAAAACTCTAGAATACAGGAGTTGCTCAGGGAATAATGTTGATGCATTTTAAAAATATTCACTTAAGTTTCAAAGAAGAATGTCTTGAGAACAAAGCTGACCTACCATGTACAGGGTTTGAAAATGCACTTATATTCAATGTGCCTTTATTCTGATGATTTTTTTAAATTATTTATTTTCTTTGTAGCTTCTCTATGCATTACAGGATAAATGCTGAACATATTTAATACTAAGTGATTTCACTCCTGGTTATTCAGTCATTGAAGTCTAGCCTTTCTAGACTGTAACTGGGTATTTTCCTTTTGGAGCATGAGAGTGTAGGTTGCTGTTGATGGTAGTTCACAAAGGTTCCTGGACTAGGAGTGATATTCAAAAAAGGCCATTTTAGCTTCAATTCAGTCTTCCACACATATTTCCTAATTCAGATTTTTAGTAAAATGATAGCTCTCTAATTACTTAAGTGCTATTTTTTAAATATTTGTAACAATTAGAGTGTTCTGATTTATTAATTTTAATTTCTTATCTATGTCTTTTGATTTATTGTTAATTTTAAGTGTTTTCATAACTTAGCCACCATAGCCTTCTAGGAGAACCCATAGCTAATATTTCACTACTCACTCTCAATCAATGGTATCAATTACATATTGTCAGCAATGGATACAAATATGTTATGTAATAAGATAAATAATAAGACAAAGATAATAAAAATATGAGCAATAAAAAGAACTAATCAGAGACAAGTTAAACTACAGAAAGGTTGAAGAAGAGGAAAGAGTAATGACTGAAAGAAGAGAATGGCTTGAGACAAACCTCAAGGCTGAATGTTTTGGAACATTCTGCAAATGCAATAGCTTTGAAAACTATGTTGGGGATGGTGGCTCGTAGGCCATTGCAGATGCAAAATATATATACAGGGCATTCCAAAGTTGCAGCAGGCTGGTTTAATTTTTTTCATTAGCTGTGGCACAGACTATAAAATATGCATGCTCATATTCTAAATATGTATGCCTGGAGTAAATAAATAATTTACTATACAAGCTATAAATTATTACTAAGTCATTCTAAATATATACTCTATTTGCATTTTCCTGAAAGTAAAGCAGGTAAACTGATGATCACTTGGGGTTTCAAAATGCAAAATAAAAGGAAAACATGAAGACTTTAGCTACCGTGGGCTATTTTCTGTAAAGGAGAATGAAACAGCATAAGACAGCCCCAAATGTATTGAAAAACCCCAAAAATTAGACTTCCTTGTAGAAAATAATAATTTTGCCCAAATTCTCAAGTGTGAGTTAATCTGTTTTTGTTTTTGAAACTTCTGAGCTGAGACTTTGGATTAGAAAACCAGGCAGAATGGACAGATGATAAACATGACCATTGAAACCTACCTGATGACTTTATATCCATACTCAGGTGCCAAGGATCCGAGTATAACTGACTGTGACTAGTAATAATCAGATCCATAGAGATTAGAGAAGCGTGTGCAAACATCTAAGTGTTACTAGCATTAAAAATGAGTCTTTCTGTAAGAAACAGTATATTTTAAAATGAAACGGAGATTTTTTTTTAAAGGTTAAAACCTCATTCAATTTTATGTCTTACAAGGTTTATACTGAGTTCAGTATTGTATAACTGTAATAATTCAACTGTAAACCTAAAAATTTACAGTCAGTTTTGAAAGCGATGTATCTTTGCTCTGGAAAATGTTATTGAATATGTTAAAACTGTAATGATATGCTTCTTCTAATCATGTGGTTATTAAATAATTTTTAAAAAATCCTCCAATTTCTTAATGCTTGCTGTCACTTCAAAGAAATAGCTAAGATAATGTCCTGCTTGGGTTGAATGCTCAAGAAAACATAGTTGTATAGCTAGTTCAGTCTTTGGAATCACTCTGCCATTTTCAAATCCCCAGCAATGTTTTGGAAGAAAGCTTATTTCTGAATAAACTTGTGTCTTCTTAAGCATATCATCTGCTGACTGGTTAAATGCTTCAGACTCATTCCTTGGCAAGCAGAATTCTGAGTCAGAGCCGTGGTGGTTACATCTGTTCCCAGAATCAAGCATGGAACCATGTCCTCTTGTCTCCTGCATGCAGGCCCAGTTCTCTTTCTCTATGGCTTATGAGGGAGATATGGTCTTCTGCCCAAAGTTTTTACCTCAGTCCTTGAGAAATAGCATGAATATTGATTTAGGAAATAATGATTCCTCCTGATGTCCCCAAGAACTTGCTTCAGTTGCATACTGAGAAGACATGGGCACTAGAGGTTCCCACTCCAGGTTTTCACCTTACTTAATTAGGGTGGACCTGAGCAAAGTTACCTCTGTGTGCCTCAATTTTCCTATGTCTAATCTGATAATAATATTGGACACTTCATATATGTTTTATGAGAATTAAGTGAAAATATATCAGTCAGATTAATGCTATGGATATAATTTTTCAATGAGTGCTTTGTTTGATGTTATTATCAGTACATGTTTGTTTTATTTATTAAATTTTGGCCTTTCTCAAGAAAAATTTTCCTTTTTAATTTTGGAAACCAACATTGCCTTATCAAATGCCAGATAGTTATTGAATAAAAAGATAAATAAACATGAATAAATGGGTTAATAAGAAATGAACAAATGGAGTAGATTGTCATGAATGAGAGGAGTGCTTTAGCTAGCAGGCTACGTATTGCCTTGGAATGTTTAGAGTAACTGGCTTTCAGCTCAATCACATATGTTAAAACTATCTGACATATAATTAATAGCTATGCTTTAAATATGTTTTCCAAAATTCATGTGTTGGATGTGAGGTGTTCCTGGAAGTTGGAGTTCTGTTGTCCCTGAGGTACCACCCTCAAGAATGGATTGCACAATGAGATGAGCTTGGCTTTATCATGCTGTTATGATAAAACAAGGAAGGCCTTTGCCTTAATGTCAGACTTCCTAACCTCCAGAACTGTGAGACATAATTTTCTTCCCTTCATAATTTTTTCAGTCTACGATACTCTCTAATATCAGAAAATAAACTAAAATAATTTATTGACAATTTATGTATCCCTTTGCCAATTCTGATAATAAATTAAATTATTTTATCCCACTCTGGGGATTTAAATATCTTCCTAATATCACTTTGCCATCTGTTGATGCACTTACCTACATATCTACAATAATGGTACCCAGAGAAAAGAGACCCTACTGAGCTTCCTGGTAATCTTTTCATGTTACATTGAGGAACATTCTTCTTCTTCTTCTTCTTTTTTTTTAGACAGGGTCTCCCCAAGCCACAGTTGGCTTACTAACAATGTAGACCAGGGTGGTCTTGATCTCACAGAGACCCACTAGCCTTTGCCTTTTGAGTGCTGGGATTAAAGGCATGTGCCACCTCATCCAGTTGTTGGCTATTCTTTATGAGCTTTTCTTCAGTGAACTCACACTACAAACCATAAGCCCTTAATGGTAAGAAAATTGATACTAGAATTCTCCAAAAGTAATTGTGCTTACCTCTCCCCAGGAAACTTTGAGTCAGTGTAGCTTCGCTCTCCTTGTATGGGTGATTGATAATACACATTGTTTGTGAGCCTGGAGCCTGATGAGATATGGTTGGTTAACCCTTGAGGTGGCCACTGGGTGGAAACTGATAGAAACACTTTGCTCTGTACTTTCCATGGGGAACTCAGGCCAGAGCTTGACCCGCTCCAGATTGATCTGTGATCAGGAACCTGAGCTGTTGCCTGAGCCACAACCAAAGGTGAAAGCTGTTGCCAGGAGTAGGCCACCATCAGGAGGTATGGAAGCAGTGGACCTTAGCCAAGAACTTCAGCATCCTTAGAGTGAATGTAAGAAGCCAGAGCAGATCTTAACTCTTGGAATGCTTTCTTTCTTTCTGCCTTAACACACTGATTGCCTTTACCCATGGACCATTCCTATTTAGCTATATGACTACCCAACAAACACTCATAATATAGTCTTCAACATCTTGTATTATAATACCTTATTTAGGCTGTGAGCATCTTCATGAATGCAGTCAGCACTTTCCTTTATTCTTTTCATGAATGCCTAGCATGGTGCTCAGAGCACTGTAGGTTCTGAATAGGTGTCTCTTGAATGGATGAACGATTATAGCCAAGGTCTTTCTGATGTAGATATCAATGACAGGAACCCATAGTAGGAACAAAGGTCATCTTATGTCTTTTAAAATATTTTATTATTTTTATTTTATGTGTATGAATGTATTACTTGCACGTAGGTGTTGTGCAGTACCTGCAGAGGTCAAAAGTGGGCATTGGATCCCCGTAACTGGAGTTATGGATGGTTGTTAACCATCATTTGGGTGCTGGGAATCAAACTCAGGTCTTCTGCAAGAGCAGTCAGTGCTCTTAAATGCAGAGCCATCTCTCCAGCCCCTATTTTTGTGTCTTTTATGTTCTTTGTTATGATTCAAATGACCAGTGACATTGTTTCCCATTTGGAAATACTAGAGGCCAGTAGAGGCAAGTTTTCCTGAAAATGAATTCCTATATAGCCTTTGAGACTTCACAGCAGTGTGTGTGCCATAGAAAGGGCTAAGGTGTACCATGATGCTTTTCAGCTCTGATTGTTAGCACTTTGCCACCTCACGCAACTTTGGTTTGGTTGTCTTTGTGATTCTTAATCTCTAATGTTGGCAAGAGAATGGTGAGCAAGAAAAAATTCTGGTGCTTCACGGCAGCTTGGCAGTCACTGATGATTTTAGAAATCGCAGACCATCCGATGTTCGCTGTCAGTGGCAAAGCTCCAAGTGTTTTAGCTCTGTTGTCTGTGAGCTAGCATATGCATGTTCCACAGACTCTTGTGTTCACTATGTGAAAATAATATCCTGAAATAAAAATTTTGGAAATGAACAGGCTGCTGGAGATCATAGTCTCATCTTTCAATGGAAGACTGTAACAACCAGAGAGGTGAGGTTATTTGTTCAAGTTTACACAGCATTTACTTAAAAAGTTTATTAGTAAAATTGGGAGGAAGACTAAGGTCCAGGTCCTGTGTCCAGTACTTGTTCTAAACACCACAATTGTCCTTTCTAGCTGTAAGAAGGGATCGTGGCCTAGAATAGTTTATGAAAGGAGTGGGTTTATCTTTACACTGTAGGGAAGTGCAGCTCTGCAAGGACTGATACGCAACCTTAGGCATCTATGAAAACTCTCTAAGCCTCAGTTTCCTTGTCTTTTAAAGTGAGACTGACAGCAGCTACCCTATCGGCTGTTTTGATGATTAGGTGAAATCATGTAGGCACAGTGCTTGGCACAGAGCCTGGCCTTAGAGGCTGCTCAGTGAACAAGAGTGGTTATTAGGAACAAGCATGTTGTCCAGCTCTGTTCCCATTCCAGCTCCACAGAGGTTCCCAGTAGGCAATCGATGCAGCAATCCACTATCCACTGGCTGGGAAGCATTCTAGCAAGACAGGGTTGAGAAAGATTTGAGAGCAAATCTAATACGTACGAAAACAACCAAATTCCCACAAAGCCTAATTATTTGCACTGTTTATTAATAGCTCTGTTTCTGTCCCTCTCCCCCAGCAACAAATTAGGATCTGACTTAAGGTAGTACTCTGGGTGAGGAGGGCCTAGCATATTTCTGCAGGGGATAGCTCCTGCATAATGCATCCTGGCATCCGAAGGGAGCCTGGATAGCTGCCTGCTCTCAGCTTCCCTTTGTATGTCCCATCATTGCCCATAACAGCATTCATTATGATTTGGGTTCCCTTTATTGCATGTATAAATAAAATCTGACAAAATTGTGAGTAAATCCTTTAGCGGCAAAGGCTGATAGAAGAGGGCAAAAATTAATTTTATGCATGAAGAATCTCATTAAGTAGCTTCATGGAAACAAAAGGAACTGGCATCAGAGACCTGCTGTCGGCTTCTTCAGTCTCTGTGTCCCACAGCCTTGCCCCAGAGGAGTTAGTCAGCTCCCGATGCAGCTGTTGGCTCCAAAGGTCACATCAGGTGCCAAAGCTGCACCTCCTGGAATAGTTTAGGTTCCCTAGGCAATCCAAACCAAACTCTTGTGGGGTTTCTTTTCTCTCACTTTCCTTCTCTGAAAGGCTAAAAAGGGCTTCCATACTCCCTGAATGAGGTCCAGGGGCAAGGCAGCAGCAACAACACCCTGGGGAGATTGCACTGCTTCACCTGAGAAGAAATAACCCTTCAGGATACTCTGTTCCTCTGAAGGACCTTGTGATGCTAATTTTAGCCAGCCTGGTTGCTCTCCAACAGGAAGAGAGGGATGAGATGAAGAGGCATAAGCGAATGAAGCAGGGAAGGGAGACTCCAGTGGAATTAGAAGCCATCTGCTAGGAGTAAGGGATGTACAGTGGGCTCAGAAGCTCTAGTTGTGAGGCCCAAGTTTTCATGACTGATTTATATCATGTGGAATTAATGATCCATTATGTATGGTCTGTTTCCTGTCCTGGAAAAGAAGCTGTTGACATAAAGGAAGAGCTAATCTGTTCAGTTTTTCTTCTCTAAGCACCTTCTGCCTTTGCCCAGGGCATGTTCCAGCCCATACCATCATCAATACATGATGAGTTTCTCTAGATATAAAGCGATTCATTACTACTTACTTAGAATTTCGGTGTAGCCAATGATCAATTCAAACAGAAATAGCTTATTATAGATTATTGTAACTGGTTAAATCTGTGAATATAATACATTCTGAGCACACTGTGGCAGCCTGTACCAAGAGAAAGTTTCCATAAGAGAGTATGCTCGTATTTTCCACCATTGGTAAAAGACTCAGATGAAGGAGACAATCAAATATCGCAGGGCTGCAGTGGCTATCAGAGAAAGCAAGAAACCATAAAGCAGGGTGAACAAGTAGGCAATAAGAAACTTCCCTTCCATAACAGCCCTTTACTGTGAAAATCTTCCATAGTAGTTCCATCTGCAATCCTCTGAAAAAGCCAAGAAATGCAGAGCCTGCTAATGTCTGCCTGTGCAGCTGGATGTCAACAGAACACAAATAATGTCAGAAAGGTCAGAAGAGAATCAAGTTCAAAAGCAACAGGAAGTGACAGAATTGGGTTCCAAGGCTGACTTCATCTCTTACAAACTACGAGACTGTATAAAATAGTCTCTCTAGGCATCAGCCTCCTTACAACTCTTTTGAGGACATGGGAAGCCACCCCATACTGTTCCTCCACAGGCTTTCCATGAATGGCAGTTCTTCAGAGTCTTTAGGGAGCAGAGATTGGCTGCATGAGGTGAGCCAGATTGTAATCTCTGGGCTTCTTCCATTCATGTGCATCTGACTACTCCTTCATCTTGCTGAATATTTTTGGTTCCATATGTCATGTCTTCACTTTGATAACAGAACATAAGGGATTAGAATAAAGAGCAAATACAGTTTTGAAATGTCAGCCCTAGAGTATTGTTTGGATATGAATTCTGAGTTCCTTTCCAAATTGTTTTCAAAGAATTCATTTTCCTTCTTAACCATGCTTGCTGATCAAGGCAACCTGCACCATTGATTGGAAACATCTTTATCTTTATAAAATTCATTCATTATTGCAGACCAAAGCTTAGTTTCCTTGGTTTAACATATAATTTAAAGTACTTATGTGATAATGTGAACTTGGAAAACATCAAAGAGCAAACTCCATTAAATGTGGAATTCAAACTCCACATTTCACAATTGTAGAAATTAAAGGGCAGAGAGTTAAGCAACTATCAGAGTCACAGAAGACCAGGGGTATTTAGAGTCCACCATGGAAATATTTTTCCTAGGAACATCTGTCTAGACGCTATCTCTATGGAATTTTGGCAATAATTTCTTCAGTATGTGACTGAAGATATAGATGATAGAGCACTTATTCTAGCTCAGAGGACATTATAATATCAAAAGGGCAAAGCATAGCTAATAGTGGATGATGCCTTCAAAAGACCAAGGTTTAGGGAATCTCAATGTGCTTTCCCAGTAGTTCCATGAATGTACTCCACTCATCAAACTCAGGTGCAGGTTGGACCTTGGTATGGTCAACCAAGATATCTTGTCTTATTTAACAGCCACCTCTGAGCCTTGTACTAATGATCCAAATACCAAATAATGGGGTTGTCAGTGGCTACAGTGGCATAACTGACTTTGCCTAGAGGAGAAAGGAGGATGTTGACTCACAGCTCCTTGGGAAGCCAGAGCACTTCAGGTTGCATATTCGGGACACAATCATCTTCTTTCTCTAGTTCTGCCTTTTTTCCTTTCAGACTGATTTTGATAGATGGATCTGGGAGAGCTGGAAGTGGCCGCTTTCCAGCACTGGACAATGGCTAAGTTAGAGCTGATGGAGACCCCTGACCCGACCCTCAGGCTCCATGTATTCTGTATTGACAATAGTAAGCTTCAGGGTTTTTAAGTCATTTTAGAAGTTAGCAAACAAAGTATCATTATGACATTTGTTTTAATGGATTCTTCTCTCTGCTGCTCTTCTCCCCCAACCCCTGTCCTTATTTGTGTGTCTTCCCCTTCCAGTCTCCTGTCCCCTTTCATGTCAAATGTATCCTTTTCAAACTTCTATTTTCAATTTATTTTTATTTTATGTGTATGAGTGTTTTGCCCTCATATATGTAAGTACACCTGTGCATGCAATGCTCATTGGGCCAGAAGAGGATATATGACTTCTGGAACTGGAGATGTGGGTGTTGAA
Source organism: Nannospalax galili (assembly GCF_000622305.1). Taxonomy (NCBI): domain Eukaryota; kingdom Metazoa; phylum Chordata; class Mammalia; order Rodentia; family Spalacidae; genus Nannospalax; species Nannospalax galili. The sequence continues at coordinate 2,022,944 of NW_008357993.1, read as the reverse complement.
AAATGAACCCAGGTCCTCAGCAAGAGCATCCCTTGAGTCATTTCCTTAGCCCCAACATGTGTCCCTTATCCCCATCTCCTTCTTCAGCATCCTGTTTCTGCACTCTTCATCTCATTTCTAGTACTTTGAGCTCCACTCACATTTAATCCCATTAATATCCATATACATATAGGATCTGCATATGATAGAGAAGCCTCAGTCTTTTTCTTTCTGAATCTGGGTTACCTAACAATATAATAGCTTCCATACCCATCAATTTTCCTGCTATTTCATTTTTATTTATAGCTGAGTAAAATTCCATTGTGTATATGAACCACATTTTTGTAATAGCAAGAAAATAGAACCAGCCAAAATGCCCATCAGCAGACAAACGGATAAACGGCTGCTCTTTAGTTCCACTCTTTGCCACAGGTTTCCTTTGTCATGATGATGGCAGAACCCACCCTTCTTATGTTTTCAAGGCTTTAGTTTCCCTAAAGAGATTCAATATAAAGTAAAATTTTACAAAATGGGCTTGTTGAATTCTGAGCTTCAGTTTCCTCACTGGCAAAATGTGAGAATCAACTACTCAATATAGTGATTGAATATCAATAAAAAGCAAATAAAGTAATAACTATTGACTGGTCCCCAGTATATGAATTTTTGTTCATGTTTTTCTTACAAAAGTTTTCAGTTCCTCCCACCATATGCAGAAGCATATATGCTCAGGCAGCTTTTACATCTATGTTCCCAAAGCGTTTTGTAGAAGTAGAGCATATTTTAGTCAGTATGCTACCTGCAATGCATTGCAGCTTCTTCTTTAGGTCATTCTCCTTTACCAGATTTTGAGGTCCTCAAGGGCAAATGCCATCACTCATTTCTACATCCCTAGTATAGTACCTGGAACATAGTGGATGTTCAGAAAATGCTTGGTGAATGAAGGAACAGAGTCTCTTTTGCTTAGGAAGATGCTGACAAGAAACACAGGACCTCCATCTTGAGAACCACAGGTACTCTGGACTTGTGTGAATAAAAGTCCTCAGAATAAACCTTCTGTCTTCAAACTGGACTTTCTCCTGCAAGGCTGATCAACTGATTAGGATTTCAATGAATGTGGGTAGTTTGAAATGTTGCAGGTCCAGAACCTCATTACCATTTATCTCAGTCTATCTTTAGCCCCCTAAACAGCTACTCCTTGCACATCTCTGTTTCTGATCTAACATCCTGTGACTAATGAATAAAAACCTTTTAGAATGTATTAGCCTAGCAGACCACCAGGTCTCACCAATCAAAAAGCTAAAACTCATCAGATAGCATCTGAGGCCTATATTAGAACCGCCAACTCCACTTTGCTATGACCTACCTACCGAATTTATCCTCCAAGTATTTGAAAAGTGTCTGATTTATGACTTTTCTTTGTTCTGTTACTATAAAAACATAATGTAACTATTACCACCCCGGACCATGGACGGGCCATGGTCATTCATATATTTGGTTCCAGAATAAACTATCTCTTATCCCCTTTGAGATGGGAGTTATGCTTTTGCGACAACACTTGGAAGGTCAGTTTTCCAAATTACAAAGGATTTTTAATGAACTCTGTCTTCCTCCCACTTCCCTTGCAATTCACACTGCTGTGGGCTAGACGTGTTGGCAGAGATATGGCAAAAAGTCATTCTGTCAAACTTGGCAACTTGCTATAAATTTAGAGAACAGAGCAATTCAGTATATTTTTTTGTCTTCTTCACTGGAGTCAGATGCTCATAAAAATTTTTAGACTTCATTTTCTTCTTTTCTATCACAAGAGAATAGGGAAATCAACTTGGATTTGAACATTTTATCAAGTTGGCCTTCTAAAGTAGTTATGTAGCCATTTGTTACAAATAGGGAGAGTTTCAAAGAAAGCATTTTAGAACTAAAGCTTCTAAAGCTTACCACACAAGCACATTACATTGTCTCCTTGGTTTAATAGCGATTCCTAGGAAGGTACAACTAACCTATGCATTTAGTCAATAAATATTAGTTATGGTTCCAGTAAATTAGGCCAAGATTTTCTACTGCATTTACTTTTGGAGACAAAGCACCAGGTAAGCAGAAGAGCTTTAGCAGCTCTCTAGAGCTTCTGTGGGTATTTAATTCTCCTTTGGTAGTATAGAATCAGCAAATGCTGCATACAAGGTAGACTCCAAAATTCATCAGGGGTCACATGCTAAAGCCTTGGCAGAGAGTGGGCTGCTCCCGATGATGTAAGGAAAGAAAGCAAGCTCTGTGTTCTGCCCAACTCTCCCTCCCAAATGCACTTATGATCATCTTGCTGACTCTGTATGTGTTCAAACAGATCCTGCCCACTTTGATTTGTTCTTTTCTCATAATGACTTCCAAAAGGCAACAGGGGAATTGCAAATAAAGGAACAAATGAGGAAAAGAAGATACACCCTAAATAGTTTTAAAACAATTCATCTGGAAAGCGTATGCACAGCTTCCTACACATCTGAAGTCCATTACCAGTCCCTGGAAGGATAATATCCCTACTTCCTGTTCACTGTATTTATCTTCTCTGCTTGGCAGAAGGAAAGCATTCTGCTTTGCCTTACAGGAGACCAGAGATGCATTTTCATCTCACCTGCCTTCATCTGAGCTTGTACCACCACCTAGCAGGGCTGGGCAAGGACTGTTCAATAAATATTTGTGTACTTTATGAAGTGCTGCTACTTTGCTCTGTACTAATCAAAACAAGCAAAAATCATTTGAAACTGGGACTCTGTAGTAGGGTCCCTTTAGAACACTGACTAGGAGGTTTGCAAGCATTCTTAACAGAACAATATACCCTACACATATGATTATCTTTTCAGATTAGGTATGATTTCTAACCCCAAACTTGTTCTGTTGTTTAGCATATCCATAAACATATTTGTGATGCTCTGATAAAGAACAGAGAATATCATTGGGCTCCTGGCCAGCCACAATTGAGCTTAATAAAAAAATAAAAAAAAAAACTTAATATTGGGCATCTATTTCCTTATCTCTACAGTAAGGAAATAGGAGTAGATCATCTCTAAGCCTAGAGTGGCTTAGCTCTTCTCTCTTTAACAACACCATCATAGCAGTAAGCCCTGCTTAGAGCACTGTGCTTATAAAAATTGTGAGGTGTCATTTGGACTCAGAAAAGGAGTGTTTGGGTCAAATATCCATGCCTGTATTTAGAGAAGAAAAAGGAAGAACTGGCAGATCTAGTGCTATGGATGTCAATAGCCACTCTCTGGCCCTTATTAGCTGTGTTACAATGGGCAGTTAAGACAATGTTAGTACTTGTGGAATTGTGAGAATTAAATCTAGTGACACATACAAAGTATTTAGATGCCAGCTGTTTTTTTTTATTAACTTTGTGTGTACCTAGAATCATTTTAGTGTTTATAGTTAATTATGATAAGTCAACACTCCCTCACACTTGAGAAAAATTATTGAAACCACTTTGATTGTTAAGAAGTATCATTATTGTTTTGTTACTGGAGATTGTTAGTAAAGAGACTCAAGAGAGTAAAAATTAGAAACGAAGAATTAATTTTTTACAATGACATAGCCAAACCTTAATAAATGTCTTTAAACATCTCCTAGACTCCTCTTTATGGTTTCTTATAAAACCAAGTTTTAGAAAAATCCTCTAATTCTGTTTAGCCAAAACCCTCCATCTTAGATACTTAATATCCTCTGATAGCATCAGTTTTTTAATTCCTCTGATGTTATCTGTTCACGTTGGTCTGCCTTTAGCATCAATCCCGTTAGGTTGATTTACCCAGTGTATTAGTCACTTTTCTGTTGCTGTGATAGAAACACTAACCCAAGAAATTTATAGAAGGAAGAATTTATTTGAGCTTACGGTTCCAGGGGAATTACAGTCCATCTTGGCAGGGAGGCATGGTGGCAGAGGTGGCTGGAGAAGAGGAGCAGAAGCTAAGCTCTACATCTTCCAGCAGGCGTAGGGGACAAGAGAGCAACTAGAGATCTGGCAAGACTTAAGAACTCTCTAAGACCACCCCCAGTGACATGCTTCCTCCAGGATAGCCATACCTTCTAAATCCTCCCAAAACAGTACCACCATCTGGGGACAGAATGTCCAAACACTTGGAGCCTATGGGGGACACTATCATTCAAACCATCACATTCCACCCCCTGGCCCCCATAGGCTCATGACCATATAAAATGCAAAATGCATTTAGTCGAACTTTAAAAGTCCCCATAGTCATTATCAGTCTCAATACTACATCTCAATACTATTTAAAAGTCCACAGTCCAGTCTTTTCTGAGACTCAGCAAAATATCTTAATTGTAAGCCTCTATAAAATCAAAAGACAAATTACATACTCCCACCATACAGTGGACCCGAATACACATTACCGTTCCAAAAGGGAGGAGGCATAGTAAGGAAATACTGGACCAAAACAAGACTCAAAACCAGCAGGGCAAACACCAAATCCAGTAGCTCCACGTCCAACTTCGAGGACTTTACTTCCAAAGGGCTT
>NW_008357993.1:2016080-2018191 GCF_000622305.1 Nannospalax galili | reverse complement strand
GGGCTTTTGTGTAATGGTTGTGGGAGCCTATATAATCTTTACCTGAAATTGCCTTGGTGTCGATCGCTCTAACCAGAACTGCGTGTCTTGGAAGGACAGCCGGCCCCAGCTAGCTGGTTTAATAAAACTCTGCTTGATTTTTGCATCTCCATACTCGTGCATTTGTTCTCTTGAAGAGACCCACCGAGTCACGGACCCTAACATTTTGGGGGCTCATCCTGGATTCGGGGGGGGCTTCTGGGAACAAAGGACGAATGGAGGCAGAGTTTCTTTTCTTCGGACAGGGCAGTGTAATTCGAGGGTCGCCCCCTCGTGTCTGTAAAATCCAGAATAAAGCAAGAGTCACCATCTCGTGTCTGGTCTCAGGTTAGTAATCCTGAGTGAGGAAGTCCGGGTTCGAGTCCCGGCACCTAAGTGAAAGTCCAGGTAACCAGCCCTGGCCCTAGGGTCTGAGTGTTTCGGCCCTAGGAAGGAAGCCTGCCATCAAATCTGGCGTCTGAGGAGGAAAATATCGAGCTGGTCACTCTGAGGCAGTCCGAGTTAATGCCATTTGGGAGAATCACGAGAAGTCTCGGGCATCCTGAAGGTGAGAGTGGTGAGTGCAGCGCATGTCTGAGTGAAAGAAGGACTGGTCCGCATGAATGTGATTCAATGTGGTGCGTGTGCTTGATGGTTGTGCTAATTGTCTTACTGGGGGGGGGTCTGGTTTTGTATTTTTCTCTACGCTCCCTATTTTTTCCTTCCATTTATTCTCTGTATCTCCCACTCCTCTCCATCCCTCTCTCTGGCCACTGAGAAAGCCCGCGGGCACGGGTCGAGCTAGTAAGAGCCACAGGGCACTCACCGCCAAAAGACTCCCGTGAGAGGATAAGGGGGTCCCAGGCATGAATCCCAGATAAATTCACGTCCCCTGCAAAAGAAAAACTGGGCAACAAAAGGCACCCGTCCATAAGCACACCCACTGGCCATCATTGTTTAGAGTGGCATCTTTACTTCTCCCTATGGGCCAGACTCAGGCCACTCCTAAAAGTTTAATCCTCTCTTACTTCTCGGAGGTGAAGGAATGGGCTTTGAAATTGGGCCCTAGCATCAGGAAGGGTAAGTTTGGCACTTTCTGCTCGACTGAATGACCCACCTTTGGAGTAGGTTGGCCGACCCAGGGGTCCCTTTCCCTGGACACCATCGGCAAGGTCAAGGCTGTCATTACCCAGCCTGACCCAGAGGGCCACCCGGATCAACTCTCCTATATCCTTTTGTGGGAGAATCTGACAGAGGATCCCCCATCCTGGTTAAGGCCCCTCTTGGTGAGAAAGCCTCATGCTTGCCCACCAAAAGTCTCCATCATGGTTGCCCAGGAAGATTTGAAGTCCTCCAGTTGCAGAGGCAGGAATCCTAGGCTCTGCCAGTTCTCCCCGAGAGCTCCTCCCTCTACCCCCCTTTACCTGTTAAACAGCCGCCACCTTATGCAGCTCCATGAGGTGGGGAAGCCAAGGTGGCCTATGGAGGGTGGATGGAGCCGGGGGTCCCCATGGGAATCCAGTGGTTGCCCCCTCCCCAGACTCCTCTACAGGAGAGGATGGACAACCTGGAGAGGTGGGAGGGATGCAGTTAAGGTCTCGAGGAAACAGGAACCGAGTGGGGGAAGCTCCATCCTCCACCACAGGAGGAGCCATGCCAGTTCTGCTGGTCCAAATGGTCGGCGGCCCAGATGGAGTTCAGCAGTATCAATACTGGCCATTTTCCTCTAGCGATCTCTACAATTGGAGGACCCAAAATCCTCCCTTTTCTGAAGACCCTAAGTGTCTAATAGGTTTGGTAGAATCCATTATGTACACCCATTGTCCCACGTGGGATGACTGCCAGCAGATACTTCGCATCCTCTTCACAACAGAAGAGCGAGAACGCATCCTGAATGAAGCCAGGAAGAACATCCTCGGAGAAAATGGGAGGCCCACTACCCTTCAGCCTGCCATCAATGAAGCATTCCCCCTCACCCACCAAAATTGGGATTTGGGGACGGCAGAAGGTAGGGAGCAGCTCTGAGTCTACCATCAGACGCTTATGATCGGTCTCCAAGGGGCTGCAAGATGGCCCACTAACCTGGCTAAGGT
>NW_008357993.1:2013293-2015334 GCF_000622305.1 Nannospalax galili | reverse complement strand
CGAGTCTTGGGTAACTCTGTGCATGGAGGGGACTCCCACTGGGTTCATGGTAGATACTGGGGTACAGTATTCAGTTCTCAATCAAGCTCATGGTCCTCTAAAGCCAGGATGCACAAGCATAGTCCAAGGAGCTACAGGAACTAAGAGGTGCCCCTGGACCACCAAGAGGAAAGTGGACTTGGGAAGGCATCAGGTTTCCCACTCCTTCCTAGTTGTACCGGAGAGTCCCGCACCTTTGCTAGGTAGAGACTTACTTACCAAAATCGGGGCACGTATCCATTTTGAGCCTAAAGGGATAAAAGTCATGGACTCAGAAGGACAGCCCCTGCAGCCAGTACATGTGTTGTCTTTATCTCTGGCTGATGAATAGTGCTTATTCCCAGCGGCTCTAGAAAAGGGGGGCCAGGGAGACATGAGCTCCTGGTTGCAGGAGTTCCCTTCTGCCTGGGCCGAAACTGGGGGAGTCGGCCTCGCTAAGCACCTGCCCCCAGTTGTGGTCCAACTCAAAGCCACGGCCCTGCCCATTTGGGTCCGGCAGTACCCGATGCCAGAAGAGGCAAGGAAGGGAATGGCACCTCACATCCATAGACTGCTAGAAGTAAAAATCCTTAAACCCTGCCAATCAGCATGGAATACACCCCTGCTTCCTGTGAGAAAGCCTGGCAGTGGAGATTACAGACCGGAGCAGGATTTGCGAAGGGTAAATGAAAGGGTAGAGGACATTCACCCCACAGTGCCCAATCCATACACCCTACTTAGCCACCTGTCACCATCTCATGTGTGCTATACCACCCTAGACTTGAAGGATGCTTTCTTCAGTGTCCCTCTCACTGAAGTCAGTCAGCCCTTGTTTGCCTTTGAGTGGCAAGAACCAGGAGGGCGAAAGATAGGACAGCTCACCTGGACCAGACGGCCACAAGACTTTAAGAATTCTCCCACCTTGTTCAATGAGGCACTAAGCCAAGACCTGGAGCCCTTCCGCAGAAGGCACCCCCATGTGACTCTGCTGCAGTATGTGGATGACCTGTTGCTGGCTACAGCAACCCGTGAAGAGTGCATGGAAGCTATGAGGAACCTGTTGGCCAAACTGGGCAGCCTGGGATATTGGACCAGGGCCAAAAAGGCACACATCTGTCAGAGGTCAGTGGTTTACTTGGGGTACAAGATAGCGGAAGGAGCCAGATGGCTGGCACAAGCCATAAAACAGACTATCCTGACCATTCCTGTGCCCTCCTCTCCCCGGGGAGTGAGGGAATTCCTTGGCTCAGCTGGGTTTTGCAGACTCTGGATCTCAGGGTATGCAGAAATAGCCTGTCCCCTGTATGAAGCCACCAAAAAAGGACTGGATTGGAAGTGGAGTCAGGAACAGCAAGAAGCGTTTGACAGATTAAAAGAAGCTCTTCTCCAGGCCCCTGCCCTGTCTCTGCCAGACCCAGAAAAGCCCTTCATTTTGTTCATAGATGAAAAGAAGGGAGTGGCCAAAGGAGTCCTCGCCCAGCAACTAGGCCCGTGGAAGAGACCGGTGGCTTACTTGTCCAAGCGGCTGGACCCAGTGGCCTTGGGATGGCCATCTTGCCTGCGCATCTTGGCAGCCATCGCCCTACTGGTAAAGGAAGCTGACAAACTGACCTTCAGCCAGGACTTAAGAGTGACAGCACCACATACTGTGGAGGGAATTCTCAGGCACCCTCCAGGGAAATGGATGACAAATGCCAGGCTCACCCACTACCAAGGGCTTCTGCTGGACTCTCCTCGAATCACCTTCTCGGCCCCAGTGACCCTGAATCCTGCCACTCTCCTGCCAAACCCAGACCTGTCAACCCCCATCCATGACTGTAGAGACATTCTCTCTGAAATCATCCAGGTACGGGCAGATCTGAGAGACACGCGACTGCCAGATAGTGAATTAGGCTGGTATACAGATGGAAGCAGCTTCGTGAGGGATGGGGTTAGAATAACTGGAGCAGTGGTAGTGATGCTCAAGGGGGAAGTCATTTGGAGTGCAGCCCTGCCCCCTGGCACCTCAGCCCAGAAGGTGGAA
>NW_008357993.1:2011447-2013147 GCF_000622305.1 Nannospalax galili | reverse complement strand
CAAAGTACAGCAGGAAATTTGGCCCCTAATCAAAGCATACTATGAAGGGGAAAGAACCCCGATTGTGGAACATGGCATAGTCCCAGGGGATATGGTCTGGGTAAAAAGACACAAAGTAAAAACTCTTGAACCCAGATGGAAGGGACCTTATGTTGTATTGTCTACCACCCCCACTGCCCTAAAGGTTGACGGTATTGCTCCCTGGGTCCACCACACCCACGTTCAGAAGGCCCTGCCTCTCAAGAACCCGGAATGCTGTGTGAAGAAGTGGGAGGTGTGGCAAAATCCTGCTAATCCCTTGATGCTACAGCTGAGCCGAACATGAAAGGATTCCTGCTGATAAGCTCACTGTTATGGAACTTATTCCAGAGAACAGTAGTGTCAGCGGGAGCTCGGAACATCAACCCCCACCAACCAGTACTCCAGACATGGATCCTGCGAAGCGGCGACAGCCAGATGGTGGCAAAGAAATTAATAGAGGAGATATTCCCCAGATATGGATCCCTGAGGCTATAGGTTCCGATAACGGCCCAGCTTTCGTTAGTAAAGTCCTACAGGGACTAGCCCAGGCTTTGGGGATGGATTGGAAGTTACATTGTGCCTATAACCCACAAAGCTCTGGGCAGGTAGAAAGAATGAATCGGACATTAAAGGACACCCTTTCTAAATTAGTAATTGAGACTGATGGTGACTGGGTGTCCCTCCTCCCCTTGGCCATTTTCCAGGTTCAAAACTCTCCCTATGTGCATGGCCTAACTCCCTTTGAAATAATGTATGGGGCCCCTCCGCCAATAACCCGGCGAGTGCAGCCCCCGGGGAAAGATAAGTCATCCCCGACTATTTAAACAGTGGTTAGGTTGCCGGTAGTACCTAACCCGGTGTTAAATACCCCTCGTCTGAGACCCTGACCTCCCCACCTGGGTCTCCTACGCCCACTTTCAAGCCATCAGGCACTGCAACGACATCAGCAGCCCCAGCCACGGAAAGGCCGGGGACAGCTGCAAAACCACAGACTCCCAGCAACCCTATGTGGGAGATGGTGCAAGCTGTAGTAGAAACCCTTAATCATACCACTCCCTCTCTTACTTACCCCTGTTGGCTGTGCTACCCAGGATCCCCACCCTTTTATGAGGCTATCGGGATAAATAGTTCCTATACTCTCAACAACTCTCGTCCCACCTATTGGGACGGGAGACCACGGGGACTTACTCTTGCTCAGGTCTTGGCCTCTGGCATGTGTGTAGGCACAGTTCCAACATCCCAAAGCCAGTTATGCTCCTCATGCAATAACACCCCATGGGAGCAGGGGAAGTGGATTATACCCACCTCAGGCTGGTGGCTCTGTTCAAAAACGGGCCTCACCCCAGCCCTATCCACCTCTGTATTTAATGCTAATAATGAATTTTGTGTACTTGTGGCCATTCTGCCCCATCTTTCATACCACTCTCATGAATCCCTCCTCTCCTATTGGGAGGAAAAACAGAGTCCACTTCGAAAGAAGAGGGAACCCATTACTGCCTTAACCATCAGAACACTCTTCTCCATGGGGATAGCTGGAGCAGGGACAGAAATCGCAGCCCTAGTAACGTGAGAGCAAGGGCTCACGGCACTAAGGCTAGCAATCGACAGGGACTTGGAACAGCTCCGGCAAACGATGTCGAACCTGGAGCAATGCCTCACTTCCTTATCAGAGGTGGCGC
>NW_008357993.1:2006447-2010870 GCF_000622305.1 Nannospalax galili | reverse complement strand
AGGGAGAGAGGAATTTACTGCTTGTTTGAATATACTGCTTGTCTGAATTTACTGCTTGAATTTACTTGTTTAAATTTACTGCTTGTAACCAATTAACGCAACTGGAGACACAGGCATCTGGAGATAGAGGCAAAGTGCTACAGCCCCCAGAGCCTGACCTGTTCTGTGTCATGTCATGTAGACATGTCTGCTTATACAAGATAACAGGAAAGAGCCGTGCCAGGCATATACCAACCATCTCTCCCTGATTGAGACACCTGAAGGGAGTTTGTAACATTTTTTTGTTATTGGTTTGTGAAATGCTTGCTTTAAAACTATTGACTGTATGAACGTGGGCTTTTGTGTAATGGTTGTGGGAGCCTTTATAATCTTTACCTAAAATTGCCTCAGGGTCGATCACTCTAACCAGACCTGCGTGTTTTGGAAAGGACGGTCGGCCCCAGCTAGCTGGTTTAATAAAACTCTACTTGATTCTTGCATCTCCATACTCGTGCATTTGTTCTCCAGAAGAGACCCACTGAGTCACGGACCTTAACACTTACTACATGCCCATCTGGTACAGCAGCTGCAATTGGAGTCAGTACTTGATTAAGTTTTCGATAGTCAACTATCATTCTTGGCAGATGCCTCACAGCTCTGGCATCATGAACTTCTTGGGGTCTCCATTGCCAACCAGGCTTCACCTTCACAGCTTCATGCAATGGCCTATCAGGGCCTTCTCTAGGCAGGGGAATCCCTGCTTCATGCTGCCTGGCCTCCGAGGCTCTCTGAAACCTGGGAGGAAGAATTGATAACCCGTTCACTCTTCCATCTTTCATGTCTCTAAAGCCAGCACCTGGTGAATGACGCTGTCAAGTTTTACTGCAAGTTTGGGATTGACTCCAGCTTGCTTATTCATTTTAGAAGCTTTTCTCTTCAGTGGTCCCAGCAGCATTTTCCTTTCACAAGTTGGAGGCTTAACTGGGTGTGGTCTTGCCCTGGAGGCACTCTCTCCTTTGTTTAAGTCTGAATCTCTAGGCCCCTCCTTAATCACTTTAATCTCCTTGTTAAAATCTTCTCAAGCACACGCCAAGGCTCCAACATTTATCTTCCTAGTGCTCTTTTAAAACCAAAGAGCTCTTTCTGCCCCATTTGCTCTTTTTTACTGTAGATCTGCATAATATTCACCGTTAATAGCCATGCCCCCATTTTTACATTAGGCTGTCTTGAAATTTCTTCTGCCAGAGAAATTAATCCATTGCTTTTTAACTTAGCCTCAGGCAAGCTTTTAGGTCGAGGGCAGACTCCAGCCAGACTCTGCCAAAATATCTCAAGTGCTGCTTAAGTCCTTATTTCCCTCTAGAACTACAATGTTCTCAGCACTATTTTCTTATAGGTGTTTACTAGAATGGCCTGTTAAGCTCTACTTACAGCAATCAACCACTTTTCTAGCCCAAACTTCCAAAGTCTTCCACATTTTTCCAAAACCCTACATGGTCAAGTTCTTCACAGCCAACAGCCCACTCTCTGATACCAATTACTCTGTTAGTCACTTTTCTGTTCCTGTGATAGAAACACTGACCCAAGCAATTTATAGAAGGAAGAATTTATTTGAGCTTATGGTTCCAGGGGAATTAAAGTCCGTCTTGGGGGGGAGGCATGGTGGCAGATGTGGCTGGAGAAGAGGAGCAGAAGCTAAGCTGTACATCTTCCAGCAGGCACAAGAAACAAGAGAGCAACTGGAGATCTGGCAAGGCTTAAGAACTCTCTAAGCCCACCCTCAGTGATGTGCTTCCTCCAGGATAGCCACACCTTCTAAAACCTCCCATAACAGTGCCACCATCTGGAGACAGAATGTCCAAATACTTGGAGCCTATGGGGGACATTATCATTCAAACCATCACACCCAGCGTTTATTACCTGATGTTTCTCCTTCACAATTTTCCATTTAGTGATTCTCCACAAGATTCCTTCACTATAAATTCTCATATGCCCAAATGTCATGGAGTTGCCTCCATTCTCTCTCTACCTGCAATGGTTCTCATACCTTTCATGATGGCACTGGAAAAGTCTTCTTTTTTGTATTTTAATGGGCATCATTTGTGATAATTGTTTAACAGTAGCAAATTTCCAGTGGGCTAACACTATTTCTGCAAATGAACTTTCAAGTAATGCTGAATGGAACTGAGATTCATTCTCTTTTCTCCTTTTTTATTCAGCTACTAATACATAAAATATATAATTAGGGACTATCTACCATGGGCTAGATAATGACATAGACACTGATGATACAGTGATAAAATAGACAAGATCTTTATTCTCAAATAGCTTAATTCCAGGGGGATCAATAGGTAATAACCATGAAGAGAAATTTTAATTGTGATGGGTGATGGGCACATTCATGACAATAAAGCAGCCATGTGACCAGGGCATTACACATGGTGTGGTCAAGGAACACTTTTCTGGGGACCAATATTTATGCTAAATCATGATTCATACGTAAAATTCAGCTTATAAGGAAGATTCTTCCAGTCAGAGGACACAACATGTGTGAACTCATATAATTAAAGATCAGAAGGAACCCCAGCATAGCCAGAGCAGAGTTAGCACAGGGAAGAACCGGCAAGAGCTAAGATGAAGCATTAGATAATTTTGGACACTCCCGTTTTAAAATGCGATTTTATCCCAAATGTATTATGAAGCTATTTCCATGGCTTTGTGGCCCATGGACATTAATGAGCAAAGTGACAACAGATTAGCCTGGTAAGAGGAGAGGAGCCTTGGAAAATGAGGAAAATGGGCAGAGCTGCAGTTTGTCTTAGAGGTAGAGGTGAAGAGAGTGGCTTCAAAAATGTTTGACATTTTATCTAATGTGTTATTTCCCCATGGTCTAGAGACTTCCTTAGGCACCCAGCCTACTATTTCCTCAAGTACTTCCATGTGTATATTCTACACAGTGTTACACACAAAAATGCAAGAATGTGTAAATTCAACTTTTATGAATATTTGTCATAGAGACAAAAAGTTGCTTGCATGCAACTCACATGCTGAGAAACCTTCAGGAACTGCCAAAATAAATGTCATTGCTTGGTCTTTTGGATATGTTACTGTGGATGTTGTTGTTCTTATACATGAGAAGAATTACATAAAATTCACAGAAACTATTTAAATGCTATAAAAAAAATCTTCATTTGTCAGAGGAAACATAAAGGATATAGATTCTTAAGGAATTCTTGAAGCTTATGACCTTCCTTCTGCTTGGCTGACCCCACATATTTGGATTCCTTGCATCTTGTTTTACTTCAGATCATCAGAAATTAAACTAAGTTAGCTTCTAACTTCTTCAAAGAAAAACTTTAATTCCAACATGTACCTTGCAGCTCCTTTATCTCAGCTTTGTTGATTTTAAGGTACAGTATCTGGGATTCCTGTCATTGGGCAGATAGGTCTGAGAACTCCATCCTTTTTCTTCTCATTCATATGAGAGCACAGCTCTACTTGTGTTATCTTTTCCAGTGTGGTCACTTTCACATCTATCTACAAGCATCTTTCTCCAGCGCTGTTTGATTGCCATTATGGGCAAAAATTGGCTATTCGTTTTTAAATTAAGCGATATGTAAACACATTTGACTGGTTAGCTAATCAGTATGTATAATACCCAGACTCATATTTATCTTTTAATTCAACCTTTCTTTTCTAATGTAAGCAAATGATACATTTATCCAAAAGATAATCACTAAAAGGAAAGGCTAAGGGAATTACAAAAAGACCATTGCTGAGAAAACCATTGTACTTGCAGAGCTAGGTTGAATGCCAGTGCCTGTATTTTTCCTGTTGCCTGTCTCCCAGACCATTGTTGGTGGGCTGCCTTCAGTATTACTAGAGAGTTGGCAAGGCTTTTGGCAATTACGTCTCTTCAGGCAGAATTGCTTCTGTTTCCCAGATGCTACTGTTTCTATCTCTGCTGTCTCTGCCATCATCAAATTCAATTCTAGGTTATCCCTAGTTCTTTGTGTTACTGTATCCAGATTCAAATTTCCAGGGGGTAACACACCATGCCTCAGCTTGTAGGAAGAAAGAAAATTAAACTGGAATGTCTGGCTTCTACAAACATAGCACTCTGCATCTTAGTCTTTGATTCTGAGATGTAAACTTATATATTAGAAATGCCTTTTGTGAAAGATTTGGGAATAATCCTTTAAATATATGATAACATTATAACAAATACTGTTTACAGTATTTCCTCCAACAGTTTAATATACATACTGGTGACATAAGCTTCATGCATTTAAAAAATAGAATGATCTATATACATATATATGCATATTATACATACTGAGTAATATACATAATGATTAGCTGGCCAGTAAGCTGTATTTTATATGATGCAAACTTTTAAAATGAGCATCCAAACTTTGTGATGAAAATTAAGCTATGTTAGGGA
>NW_008357993.1:1990844-2006420 GCF_000622305.1 Nannospalax galili | reverse complement strand
ATACATTTATTTATGCGTTATATATGAGCATACATACCTATGAAACCAAACCACATTCACGGGGATGTACAAGGATGTAAAACTTGACCTCTCTTAAAGATTTCTTGTAATTGTTTATTTTTCTTCCTTACTACACTCTGGTTTGCACAAAACAGTTGTAAAATGACTTCATTTTTCTAGAATACTATGAAAATGTGATTATACAATCTGATTTTTTTTCACTTAGCATAGTTATTTTGAGTTTACCTAGGTTTTCTCTGTGTATTTGTGTGTGTGTGTGTGTGTTTGTATAGTGTATACATGTATTTGTGGGTACACTCCTCTCTCTCTCTCTCTCTCTCTCTCTCTCTCTCTCTCTCTCAGCTGAGAATTGATGTTCGGTGTCTCCCTCTATCACTTTTCACAATACTTATTGAGACAGGGTCTCTCACTGAACCTGAACTCATTTTTTTCAATAGATGGCCTGTCCAGTGAGCCCCAAGGATAAGCCTGTCTCCAGCCTGTTTGTGCTGGAGTTATGGACCTATATTAAGTACTTTACTAGAACAATGGGAAAGGTGCCCTCAAGGCAAGACCACACCAAGCTAAGTTTCAACTTGCAAAAGGAAAAAGTCTAAGGAGTTTTCTGCCCCCTCCCATTGTTACAGTGCAGAGCAGACCTTGCCTTTGTAGCATTAATCTCCTTAACAATGGCATGTGCTGAAAGAGAGGCTGTCATTGTTAACCAGCTTCCTGGTGCTTTTCTTTCCTAAATGATATACATTTTGTATTTCTTTCTATCCTATTGCTTTTTCATAATAAACTTGCGTAAGAATTATCATTAAAGACCATTCAGTGTCATACTACCTTGACATTTCCTCTGTCAAAGAAATTAATCCATTGCTTTTTAATTGAGCTTCAGGAAAGTTCTTAGGACTTTGGTAGAAGCAGTCAGATTCTTTGTCAAATACCATATGAGTGACTTTAATACCAGTTGATAACACAGACCTTATTCTCTCTGAAACCTCATGGGCTGGGTCTTCACAGTCCACATTACACTCAACACTACTGTCTTCCAGGCTCCTGATAGAACTAGATTGGTTCATTAAGCTCAGCT
Organism: Nannospalax galili; assembly: GCF_000622305.1. NCBI lineage: Eukaryota > Metazoa > Chordata > Mammalia > Rodentia > Spalacidae > Nannospalax > Nannospalax galili. Next base: position 2,005,324 of record NW_008357993.1, on the reverse strand, counting down.
AAAAGAATTCATCTGTTTTTCTAGTGCAAAGTTCCAAAGTTTTCCCCATTCCTAAAAAAATTAAAAAATTAAAAAAAAAAACAAGAAACATGGTCAAGTTCTTTATGGCAATACTCTGCTCTCTGGTACCAACTTCTATATTATTTACCTTTCTGTTGCTGTGATAAAATACTATGACCAAGAGCAAGTTATGAAAGAAATAGTTTATTTGGGTTTACAGTCACAGAAGGATAGTCTATAATGCCAGAGGACACATGGCAGTAGGTGGCTGGAGCAGGCAGCTGATCAGTCATAAGACATGTAACAGAGAGAGAAACCTGGAAGTGGGGAGAGGCTATAAACTCTCAAATTCTGCCTCCAGTGACATATTTGTTCCAGCAAGGCCACAGTTCCTAAACCTCCCAAAACAGTGTCATCAACTTGAGAACCAAGTGCTTCAATACCTGAGCCTCTCAGGGACATTTCTCATTCAAATTACTGCAAGATACATGCCACCATGCCTGGCTTTATGTGGGTCTGGGGGATATAAGCTCAGGTCCTCATGCTTATAAAAAAGCACTTTATTGGGGCTGGAGAGATGGCTCAGCAGTTAAGAACATTGGATATTCTTGCAGAAGACCTGGGTTTGAATCCCAGCACCCACATGGCAGCTAACAACTGTCTGTAACTCCAGTCCCAGGGCATCTGACAGCCTCTTCTTGCCTCTGCGGGCACTGCATGACATGGGTGCACTTACCTACATGCAGGCAATACACACATACACATAAAATAAAAATAATAAATAAAATTTTTAAAAAAGCATTTTATTGACCAAGCCATCTCCACAGTCCTTTCTTTATATATTAATAGTCATTTATTTTATATCACAGGAGCATTCCACTACATAAATATACCAGATTTTTGTCTGCCTATTATATTATTAATGTTTGAGTTGCTTCCAGTTTGGGAATCTTAGAAATAAATTTCTTATGAATTTTTCAATACATTTCTATTTGTTGATGTGCATTAATATTTTGAAATAAATCCTCAGAATGTCTGGGTCATATTGTTTGTATATGTTTCTCCTTTAAAAATTATTAATTAGGTAGATTTCAGTGGAAATGTTTTCCACCTCTACTAATCAACATGAAGCAAATTTTTATGCTTCTTCCTCAAATATAACTCATTTTTTAAATTTGTTGATTTTTGTGTGTGTATATCATACAGAACATCCCACACAATCTTATTCATCTATGTACCCACTTCCCAAATGCCACCCTCCCATAGCTTCCCCTGCCCCCCTGGAGCCCATATACTCTGTCATCTCTGTTACTGTCCACTGTGTTGTTGGTGCCCCTAGCCATTCCCCAGTGCTTATCCATCCACTGAATCTAGTCAGCCTATCTAGAGTTCTTTATTTTAGGAAGATCAGCTCCTCCTCATCTAGCAGCAATCAGTTGAAATCTACCTGATGACTTTATATCCATTCTTGGGTGCCAAGGATCTGAGTGTAACCAACTGATTCTAATAATAGATACATAGATATTAGAGATACATGTGCAAACATCTGTTACTAGCATTAAAAATGAGTTTCTCTGTAGGAAGTAGTACATTTTAAAATGAAATGGAGATCTTTTTTAAAGGTTAAAACCTTCAATTTTTATGTCTTATAGGTTTTACACTGTGTTCAATATTGTATAACTGTATTAATTTAACTGTGAACCTAAAAAATTATGGCCACTTTTGTAAGAGATGCATCTTTGCTCTAGAAATTGTTATTGAATATGTTAAAACTGTGATGAAATGCTTCTTCTAATCATGTGATCATTAAGTAATTTTAAAAAATGATTATTTTTACAGTATTTATAATATTTTGGAAAATGTGTGGCAAATGAAAATCTGGTAGCTTCATGTTCTCCACCACAACTGACATGGCAAAACTGTTATAATTGGGCTGTTATAGCTCTAGAATATTTACAGTTCATGATCCAGTATAAACAGCAAATCCTTCTTTTCCTTTAAAAAACTTTGAGTTTGAATTTCTATTTTTTGAGAATTTCATATATGAGCAGTATTTTTACATAATTTCCTCCCCTCTCACTACACCCCTCCAGATCCTCCCATCTCCTTCTCAAATTTATTTCTTCTATAGTGATATATACATATATTATGTATATGTATACACACATCATGATATATTAAACCTACTGAGTCCATTTAGTGTGGCTTGTCTATTTGGGAATGACCACATAGGATTGGATAGCCTATCAGGGAGCCTATCCATGGAGAAAATTGATTCTCCCTTCCTCAGCAGCCTTTGACTGCCCGTAGCTCTTTCTCCATCTAGGAATGGGCCTTGTGAATTTCCCTATTCACACTATGTGTGCTGGTAATCTGGCTTGTGAAATCTTTTCACCCCATCTTCTGTGATGTTCCCTGACCCACAGGTATAGGGTATGTATTATAGATATTTTAATTGTGACTAGGCACCCCATGTCACTTCCTCTTTGCATTCTGATCAATAGTGAAACTCTGTAGTGGTCTCCATCTGCTATAAAATTGAAAATTTGCTTGATGAGAGATGAAAACTACTCTTATCTGTGAGTATAAGGATAAGTATTTAGAATACAGTTTTAAATTATATTGGTTTATGTAATTGGCGGTAGTAGGTTCTCTACTAGGGCCTGTGCCCTCTCCAGTTATGGGTATTTGGCTAGATTAACAGTACCAGGTATGAGTTCCCTCCTACTGAATGGGCCTTAAGTCTAACTAGAAAACTGTTGGTTATACCCAAGATATAACTGCCACTATTGCACCATTAAGAATATCTTACTGGTCTGATCATTGTTGTGGCTTACAGCCTTTATAGCTGAGTGGAACTATTAATTTTTTTCTCCCTTGGTAGTTTACATACCACCTTCTGATAGTATGAGAGCTAGACCTCAGGGAGGAGACTTTCAGATAAGTAGTACCAAATCAATTCCTCCAAGTCTTGTGTCCAAAGTATGTGGTATCTTCCCCAATAGGGTCTTGCATTCAAGTTCTGGGAAGCAATCAAGGGCAATATCAATATCCTACATTGTTTTCGGGTCTCTTTCCAAAGCAATACTGAGCAAAGGAATAATGCTGAGGGATTACCATACTTCACCGGTACTTAAAGTACTTGGCAGACTTCAAGTTATATTACAGAGCTTTAATAATAAGATCAGCATGGTTCTGTCATGAAACCAGATATGTAGATCAATGGAACAGAATAGAAGACCCAAACCTAAGCACACATGATTACAGCAATCTGATACTTGACAAAGATGCCAAAAATATAAACTAGAAGAAAAACAACATCTATAAATGATGCTGAGAAAACTGGATGTCCACCTACAGAAGAATGAAATTAAAGCCATATCTATCACCTGCACAAAAATAAATTCCAGAAAGATCAAAGTCCTCGGTGTGAAACCTGAACTGCTAAAGCTGCTAGGAGTAAACACAGGCAGTATCCTGTGGCATGCAAGTACAGGAAAGGACTTCCAGTAGGACTCTGTTTCCTGAGGAATTAAGGTCAGCAGTTGACAAATGGGACTGCATTAAAAATAAATAGCTTTTGTACAGCTAAGGAAGCAGCCATTGAGTGAAGAGGAAGCCCACAGAATGCCAACTATACATATAATAAAGCATCAATATTAAGAATATACAAAGTACTCAGAAAAAAAAGAATAGAGAAAAAAAACCCAATTAAAAAATGGGCTATGGATCTATCTGAACAGAGGGTTCTCAAAAGAAAAGTTAAAACTGCCTGAGAAATATCTAAAAACATGTTCAACATACTTAGGCATCAGGAAAATGCGAATGAAAACTGTTTTGAGATTTTATCTTGCCCAGTAAGAATGTCTATGATCAAGAAAACCAATAACAGTAAATGCTGATAAGGATGCAGGAAAGAGCGATATCTTATTCACTGCTGATGAGATTGACAACTGGCACAGCCACCATAGAAATCGGTATGCAGAACTCTCAAAAAGCTAAAACTAGATCTATCATCATAACCCAGGTATACCACTCCTTGTCGTATACCCAAAGAACTCAATATCCTACTACAGAGACACCTGCTTAGAAATGTTCATTGCCTCTCTAGTCACAATGAAAATGTGATTCATATGCACAATGGAATTCTATTCAGCTGTAAAGAAAAACGAAACCATGAAGTTTTCAAATATATGAATGGAAGTGGAAAATATTATATTGAGTGCGGTAACCAAGAGACAGTAAATGAATGTCTATATTTTCCTTATTTGTGAATTCGAGCTTGGAATGTTTAGATTTGATTACATAACCTGGAGTAACTGCAGAAACCAAAAAATTAGAGATCATGGGGGAGTGGAGAGAAGGAGCTGTAGAGAAGCGTACAGAAGAACACATGCTATGGAGGGGGAAAAGAGAAAAACGGAGGTGGGAAGGAGAGTAATCCAAAAGGAGAGGGAAGAAAGAGACAAACATCACTAAAGACGTTTGAATGTGCTATAGGGAAACGTATTATTTTATAAGCTTACTTAAAAGTGTATGTCATGTGTGTTATAATACATGGAATGATGACGCTCCCCCAGGAGCCCTAGACCGGCATAAACCTTAGTACCAGGCAAGGGAAACTCCCTTTGAGTTGCAGACCTTCTTTCTGATGTGGTATATAAATATTAGGAAGTAATTCTAACACTTATGTCAATCATCATCTTATAACATTTTTGAACAGCAGAAGAAAAAGTTGTAATTAGAGGTTCTATTATAGTCTATTATAGGGGATGGAAGTCCTCCCAGAGAATGAAAGGAATGAAGCAATTCTGGGGAAACAAAATATTAAAATTTTAGAATTGTTTTAAGATAAAGGAATGTGAAAACTGAAGGAAACTATAGTCATGGTATTTGATAAAGTTTATTAATAATATGCAAAAAAGACAATAAACTCTTGGCATTTTATATCTACAAAGTAAAATTCAAGGAGAAAGGTGGTTCAAGATTTTAAAAAACAAACAAACAAACAAACAAACAAACTTACAATGTATAGTGTCCCCTAAACAAAAATACTCTGCACAGTGAGTGGTTAAAATTGAATCTCATAAAAATTTTCTTTTCCAAGGGCAAAACTTTTTAGTACTGCATGGGAACCTGTGAGTACTTACTAGGAAACCATACTCCATTGCATAGTTGATTACTATTAGTTATAAATAAAATATTCTATAAATGAATAATATTTTAAGAAAGAAAGTGAAAAGTTCAAGAAGTATTTAGTTTTCCCCAAATTAGGTAGTCATACCCTTGGTCTTAGAAACACCCTGTGTCATGCCAGCACATGGTATATCCTCCTGTCCAGTGCTCCTTACTTCTTTGCATAGCTATTGGGGGCATCTAGTGTCTACAGGGAAACTGATGATTTGATGAGTTGAATGGAATTCAAGAAGAAATGTTTACTATCATTTTAAGGTATCAATTGGTCTTCTGTTTACTTTTGGTCTGTCTCTACCATTGATGTCAGTGTTATTATGTAATAGCAGTTTGCTGGTGCTCCACAGAAATAAAGTCATTGACTGATGGAGTAGAGAATAGCATGGAATATTGGTCTCTGTAAAATGTTTCAGAACTTAAACCAAGTAAGCTCCTCATATCTCTTAGGTGTAAGCAATTATCCCATGAATAATACATGAAATCAGGGCTATTATAAAGAAGTATTTCACTGAGAAGTTATGTGAGTATTTGAATTCTAACATAAAGGGGAGAAGGTCATTAGAAAAATGTTTCAAACATACTGGGATCACATGGACGTCTTCCCTCTCTGACTTTCTTTCACCCATGTCTCTATTACATTAAACTTTTGTGATATATTTTTTTTACTATTAAAAGTCTTACTTTCAAACGTAAGCAGACTATCATGTTCCTTTAGGCATAACAGTCTTACACTCAGGCCCATTCATCTTGGTTTTCCATGTTTATTCTTTCATCCCGAATTCCAAATCCAGGGTTTTTATATTTTAATGGAAATAACATTCAATTTCCAGGGCTGGGTGGGTGGCTATAAGACCACGGTGATTGAAATGCAAAAGTATTTTATTTTATGCATTTAAAAATACCTAGCTAATTCACTCTTATTCGACACATTTAAGTAGAGTGGCTTCATTTTCTAAAATTCCTTCTTCATTAAGACAGAAAAGAAAGATCAAATGTAGAAATATTCAGTGATGGGGAGTCTTTTTTTCCCCTTCCTTCCTTCCTTCCTTCCTTCCTTCCTTCCTTCCTTCCTTCCTTCCTTCCTTCCTTTCTTCCTTCCTTTTTTTCTTTTTTTTTTAAACATAGGATCTTATGTATCCAATGCCTGCCTTGAAATCACTGTGTAGTCAAGGATAACCTTGAACTTCAGGAGTTCCTGCCTCCATCTTCCAAGTACTAGGATTACAAATATGTGTCACCATGCTTAGTTTATGCAGTGATGGGGATCAAACTTAGGGGTTTGTGCATGCCAAACAAATACTTTTCTAATTAAGCAATATCCCCAAGTGAAACTGTGTGTCATAATGGAAAACTCTACAACTGAAATTAGCAGAAGGCATCCAAGTATCTCAGTAACCATTTAGAATCTATGCAAAATAATAATAATTATTATTACTATCATTAGAAATAAATCTATTACAAGAAGAGTAGTGAGCAAGGTCTTCAAAAGAGATGCCTCAGGAATCAAATTGTCTTAGTGAACAACCTTAGTAAAATGATCACCTTCACAATAGGTAACCAAAAGGAAAATGACAGCATCTTTAGAGGTACTCACTGGAGGGTATCTAGGAAGCATCAGTGTGTAAAAGAGGAATAGTTTATTCACAATTCATAGACAATTTCCATTATGAAAGGTTAAGCATTAAGTCAATAGCTTTGTTACTTTTATCATAAATAGTTCTTAAAGACATCTATGATTTAAACTATGAACATAATTAAAGGGGTTGGAAAATTTTTAAAATGAATTAAATTTCTTGCAGCCTAATAATAGAGACCAAGAAAGGCAACCACCAGGAAAACTGGAAACCACAGTTTTTATAGTACAGCAGAGCTGGGACACAGGCATTTATGGTCTGCTCAGTCTTTGCTGAGGCACTTTGGGCATTGCAGGTGATCTTTCTGAACCACAAGTTTTCTTGTATGATCATATTTCGGGAGACAATGCTGAAACAAAGTGGGGGCTACCATTTCATTTCTTATGCAGCTTCTTAGGTCCACCGTATGTCCTGAGAGCTAATTTTCCAGTTACCTCCTAACCTGACATTCCTCAAATGACGTTGTTGGTACCACTGATAGTATATATTGACATGCCTGACATAATCTGAATATTCCTCATCTTCATCTTCATTACACTCTTGGAAATTGCATTTTCTTCCTCAGCCTCCTCTATAGACAGAAGAGACTCATTTCTCATTACAGAGCAGTCACCAGAATTTTCGTGGACTTACCAGGGGACTTTCTATCTTTCCTGTACTTCCTCTTGTCTTGTTACTGTTTCAAACACTTGCAAGCAGACAGCCTGTTGAACTAATGAACCTACCAATAGCAAAATCTATGCAGACTTCCCCTTGACTAAGGTTGAAAAACAAAAACCTCACCAAATGTTATATGATAGTATGGTAGGTTTTAAGTTGTTTATATTTTAAACTATGTCTAAATAACACCACACACTATGGAGTAATATCCAGATAAAACTTCATTATTTGAGGATAATTGGTATTGAGAAGAAACACTTAAGGTGAAACTACATAAAACAGAACATTAACATCATAGAAAATAGGGATGGAATGTTTAATTGGGATTTTATCTTGGAAAATTAAACTGAAATTGGTGAAATAATTTAATTAATATTAACCACTTAGGTTGTAATTATAATGACAGGCAATATAGAATTATTGTGATTTTTTTAACTGTAGAAATACAATTGACAATATATATATCAAAAATTTTGTTAAAATTAATTTTTTATAATTGCAAAATAAATACTACAGAATTTATCTACTGAAAGTTGAGTTGGATGATTTTTAGTAAATTTTCGCAATTGTATAAATATCATCACAATCATCTTGTAGAAGATTTCTCTTCCCTTAAAATGTTTACTTGCACATGGTCTTAGTCAATCCTTACTGCTCCTACCCAAAACACTGACCAATTCATTTTCTGACTTTATGATTTAGCCCTTCTCTAGAAATTTTGTGTAAGCATAATAATGTGATATGCCAACATAATGCTTTTTACTTCATTCCATGTTGCTATATACATTATTAATTTGATCTTAACCTGAGAGATAACTCATGGCTTGGTTATTATTGTTTTGTTTACTTTTACTTTACCAGTTCATAGCTATTGGGATTATTCCATTTGGGATGTACGAAGAGGAATACTGCACAAGCATTGGTAAGCCAACTTTTGTGTTGGCATATATTTTAGTTTCTCTTGAGTAAATAAGAAGTAGTGAAATCATGGAGTCATGTGGTAAGAATATGTTTAGCAATTTCAAAGACTGTCAAGCTGCTATCTAAAGTGCTATACATATCAGCAGGTTTACCATTAAACACGAGTCTACCAGGCTCTCCACAAGCTCCCACAAACTTGAGATTGCCTTTTTCTGTTGGCAACTGTCACAGTGAGTGAGTAGGGGTCCCTTTTATAATATCTAATAATGTTTGCAAATTGTTAACATGGTTATTGTTTATTTGTATATAGTTTTTGTTTTATTTGTATATATTTTATTGTTTATAATTGTATATATTGTACACAACTTCTGCATTTTTTAAAACTGGCATTTTATACTTCTAATTATTAGTTAAGTGTACTTTTATACAGGACACAGTAATCAGATAAATTATTTCAAAATGTTTTCCCCCACTCAATGGCTTGTATCTTCAACTTCAGAGTGGTGTCTCTCACAGAATCTATGCTTTTAAAATAATTAGTTTTTGTACAAATCTTTGCTATGTAGCCAGACTGGCCTTGAACATCAGCCTTCCTGTCATTCTCCTGAACACTGAAAGTAAAATAAATGTTGATGTACTCTAACTTATTAGTTTTTTTAGATTGTGACTTTGATGTCACAAATAATAGGCATTTGTCTAATCTAAATTCATAAATATTTTCTCCCATATTTAATATTTAAAAGTTTATAGCTTTAGTGCTTTCAGTTAAGTCTACAATTCATTCTGAGTTTATTTTCATGAATTCTGTGAGTTTTACATGGGTTTAATTTTTTTTTTCACTGTGGATATTCTGTGATTCCATCAATTTCTTGTGAAGGCAATTATTTTCCCATTAAATTTCCTTAGCACCTTTTAAAAAACCATGATACTCTTTTTCAGTAGACAGAGATTACAAGAGTTCCACAACTGGTTACACACAGAGATTGTCTGCGAATTGTCCAAGCCTAAGTGGCAATTTATGATGCAACCTCTACACCTAAGACTCAAGGAAAACAGAATAAGGGATGAAGAGAACACTATTGCATCTTTCAGTTCTCATCAATGAAGCTCCCTCATGCAACAGAGGGTCATGAATGCAAAAGGTCACAAATGGCCAAAACGTGGAGAATAAGAGTATACAGAGTGTGGGTCCTTAGGGAGGACTCATATCAAAATCTACCAACCGAGGGCTCAGAGACCATTGTGGAAGAGGGGCAGAAAGATTGTAAGAACCAGGGAGGGTTCATGACCTATGCAAATAGAGTCCTACAGGTTCACCAGAACCCTTCTCATATAAACCTGCAGCATGCACATGACCCATGCAAACTCAAGCAGACAAAAACCAAGCACACAACTGTGGACATGGACAGTCAATCCCGATCTCACTCGAAGAACTATTGGCTATTGATTACTGCTGGGTGAGGAAGAGCTGATCTTTGGGAGGGAATTTAGATAGGCTGACTAGACCTCAGTGGATAAACTTGCACAGAGGAATGTCTGGGTACACTAACATACCATGATAGGCCTTAACACAAATGACAGACTATTTAAATTCCAGTGGAGGAACTATTGGAGGGGCCCAAATGGATAAGGGGGTATAAAGATGATTAAGATGTTCTGTATGAAAGACACAAAAATTCAATAAAAATTTAAAAACAAACATGATTTTTGAGGGCAAGGATTGATTTCTGAACTCTTGACTTGTCTCACTGATGACATGTTCTTTTGCCAAAGTTGGACTCAGTCCTCACCCATTCTCCCATTTTATTGTTCATTAAAATCTTTTGCTAATATGATTTAACATGTAAATTTTAAAGTCAGCATATCAACTTCTACCAGACCTAGACTTACTTTTTAATTATTTATTTAATAACCACATACTTAGAAGAAGCACTTCATTAACATCGCATTGATGTGTTCAATAACAATTCGCAGAGCTAAGATGCATCTCTCAAAATTGGCTGTAAGTTAATACACTTAATACACTTATACAATATTGAACTCAGTATAAGCCCTGTGAGACATAAAACATTAAATGAGTTTTTAACCTTTAAAAAGGATATCCATTTCATTATTAAAATACAGAGTTTCAAACAGAAAACTTCATTTTTAATGCAATTGACATTAAGATGTTTCCACATGCGTTTCTAATCTCTATATATCAGATTGTTACTAGTCAGAGTCGGTTAATTTCTGAGCTCCTTGGAATCTGAGCATGGATATAAGGTCATCAGGTAAATTTCAATGATAATGTTTTTCACATCTACTAATTATTAAGGAGCAAATTTTTATGCTTTGAAGAATTATTATTTTTTTAATCATTATATATTTTTTTAATTTTCAATAACTACATGATTGGAAGCTTTTCACTACATCTTTAACATATTCAGTAACACACTCCAGAACAAGAGTACACCTCTTTCACAAGTGGGTGCAAGTTTTTAGGTTCACAGTTGAATTAATATAGTTATAGATTATTGAACTCAGTATAAGCCCTGTAAGACATAAAACTGGATGAGTTTTTAACCTTTAAAAAAGATCTTAATTTATTTTAGAACATATTGTTCCTTGCAGAAAGACTCATTGTTTTTGCTAGTAACACTGAGATGTTGGCATTTGCATCTCTAATCTGTACGTATCTGATTATTACTAGTCATAATCAGCTGCACTTGGATCCTTGGTGCCTGTGTATGTCTATAAAGTCTTCAGGTAGATTTCATTGGTAATGTTTATCACCTCTACTAATTAACAGGATGGAAATTTCCATGCTTCCTCTTCAAATATAATACATTTTTTAAAAATTAGTTAAATTGTGTGTGTGTTTGTGTATATCACACAGAACATCCCAAACCACCTCATTTGACTACACACCCACTTTCCAGATAGCATGCTCCCATATCCTCCCTCCCCCCACTAGAACCCGTAAACTTTGATATCCCTGCTACTGTCTGCTGAGTTGTTGGCACCCCCAGCCATTCCCCACTACTTGTCTTTCTGGTGAATCTAACCAGCCTATCTAGAGGTCTTTGTTTTAGGAGGGTCAATTGTTCCTCATCTAGCAGGAATCAGTTGTCAATATTCCTTTGGCCACTCTGGCCAACAACTCAAAAGAAGGTATCGCCTGTCTGGCATTGTTGCTTGTTATGTAGCCTTTAGCTATGCATATGGACTCTTAAGAAATTTTATAGGCCCCTTTAATCTTTTGTTATAATTTCCTTTTGGGTGTTTAAGGCCAAAGTTGGCCCAGATAAACTAATTTATTTTTACTATTAAGGTCATTTGAGGATCTGTTCCTCAGGGGTCAGATGGGATTGGGAGGAGCCCCTGGCTCCTTTCTTTAACCAGTTCCACCTATTTGAAGATAAATCAAAGGTCCTGCTCGACCATGATTGGCTTTGCTTGGAAGCATAGAGAAAATGATACCTCTGTGTTGATCCTCTTTTGTAGACTGGACACTGGTTCAAGTCCATCTGATGGGGTCTTCTCGGCCTCCTTGATCAAGAAGACAGGTGACCCACCACCATTATAGGGCATTTTGAGAGATGGTCATAGTCCGCTGGAACTAGTCTACCTAGGAGGGCAAGGAGAAAAAAGTGTCCTTTATGTCCCTCTGACAAAATTATTATAGGCCTCAAAGTATGTCTGTTAAACATCCAAGAAGGTTAGTTCCAGGAGTCTGGTACTTTTAATTACTGTGTGTCATATAGATAAATCATGGGCAAAGATCAATTGCTCTCAGATAAACCTTACCTAGACATATATTTCTTGATCTGCTATGTATAATTTGTCAGTAGGTTGTAGGAGTAATATGGTTCCCTCTGGTTTTCAAAACTAGCTAGGCGTTGTTTATCTCTCACATTGTCTCACCCCTCCATCATGGTTTTCCCACTTAAGGTGCCCACATTTCCCACCTTACTCCCTTAATAGTACCCTTCTCCTATGGTCCTACCTCTCTTGAGCTCCTTCTTTCCTTTTACCCCCTAGGTTCCTTGTATACCCTTTCCACCCCCCTCCCTTAAACTAACCCAATTTTTATCCAAAGGTGCCCCCATTTTCCCCATTTCTCCCTTAATAATGCCCTTCTATGGTTCTAAATCTCTTGAGCTCCTTCTTTACCTTTATCCCCTAGGTTACCTGTATACCCTTCCCTCCGCCCTCCATTAAACTAACCCAATATTTATCCCTATTTCCCTCATTAATGCCTGTTTCCTACTGTTCTTCTCTTTCAGGTTCTTTCTTTTCTTTACCTCCCTGTTTCCTTTCCATTATCCTAGTTCTTGTAGTTATGTCTGGTACATACTCATTTATCAAGATTTGATTCTAGGATCCACATATATAGGGAGAACATATGTCGATTTTTTTTTTCTGAGTCTGTGTTACTTCACTTAGTCTCTAGTTCTATCCATTTACCTTCAAATTTCATGATTTCATCTTTCTTTACTGATGAGTAGAACTCCATCATATAAATGTATCACATTTTCATTATCCACTCATCAGTTGAAGGACACTTAGGTTGCTTCCATCTCTTAGCTATTGTGAAAAGAGCAGCAATAAATAAGGAAGTACCAGTGTCTCTGCAATAGGATGAGTTCTTTGGGTATATGCCACAGAGTGGTATAACTGAGTGGAATGGTATGTTCATTTGTAGTTTTTTAAGAGTTCTCCACGCTACTTTCCATAGGGGTTGAAGCAGTTTGCAGTCCCACCAGCAGTGGATAAGTGTTCCCCTTTCCCCACATCCTCTCCTGCTTTTGGTATCATTTGTTCTCTTGACCTTAGCCAGCCTGACTGGGGTAAGATGAAATATTAAAGTGGCTTTAATTTGCATTTCCCTAATTATTAGTGATATTGAACATCTTTTAGATGTTTCATAGCCATCTTTACTTCTTCTTTTGGGAACTCTCTGTTCAGCTCCTTAGCCCATCTTTTAAATGGGTTGCTTCTTGTCTTGGTTCTCTGTTTTTTGAGTTCTTTATATAGTCTGGTTATTAAACCCCTGTTGTATGTGTCACTGGTGAAGATTTTCTCCCATTCTGTGGGTTTTCTGTTTCCTTCCTTGGTTGCCTGCTTTGATGTACAGAAGCTTTTTAGTTTAATGAGGTCCCATTTGTTAATTCTTGCCCTTGTTTCCTGAGCAATTGATGTCAATTGATTAGAAAATCCTTTCCTACACCTATATCTTGTGACTTTTTCCCAATGTTTTCTTCTAATAGTTTCAGAGTTTCACGCTTTACATTGAGGTCTTTGAGCCATTTGGAATTGACTTTTGTGGAGGGTGAAAGATAGGGGTTTAGTTTCATTCTTCTCCAGGTGGAGATCCAGTTTTGCCAGCACCATTTGCTGAACAATGCTGTCTTTCTTCCAGTGAATATTTCTGGCCCCTTTGTCAAATATCAGGTGACTGAAATTGCATTTACTCATATTTGGGTCTTCAATTTTGTTCCATTGATCTATGGGTCTATTTTTTTTTTTTTTGCCAGTACCATGTTGTTTTTATGACTACAGCTCTGTAATACAGTTTGAAATCTGGTATTGTATTCCCCCTGGCATTGCTCTTAGTGCTCAGGGATGTTTTGGCTATCTGAGGTTTTCTGTGCTTCCATATGAATCTTAGGATACTTTTCCCCAATTCTGTGAAAAATGTTGTGGGGATTTTGATTGGCATTGCATTGAATCTATAAATGACTTTTGGTAGGATGATCATTTTCACATTAATTCTTTCAATCCCTGAGCATGGGAGGTCTTTCCATCTTCTGATGTCTTCCTGATTCTCTTTCTTTAAAGATTTAAAATTTTCATTGTAGAGATCTTTAATGTCTTTGATCAGGTTTATTCTGAGATATTTTATTTTTTCCAGCTGTTGTGACTGGGAGTGTTTCCATGTGCTCTTTCTCTGATTGCTTGTTATTGGTACATAGAAAGGATACAGACTTTTGTAGATTAATTTTATAACCTGCCACTTTAATGAACATGTCAATTATTGCTAGGAGTTTCCTGGTGAAATTTTTAGGACCTCTTAGGTATAGTATCATA
>NW_008357993.1:1988164-1989849 GCF_000622305.1 Nannospalax galili | reverse complement strand
GTTGATTCTTTGTATTGTTTTCTTTGTTTTGATTTCGTTAATTTCTGCCCTGATTTTTCTTATTTCTTCTTGTCTGCTGGGTTTGGATTTCATTTGCTGTAGCTTTTGAAGTGTGTTGAGTTGCAATATTAAGTCATTTATTTGTGTTCTTTCCAATTTTTTGATGTAGGCACTTAAAGCTATAAACTTCCCTCTAAGGGCTGCTTTCAGCGTGTTCGAGAGGTTTTGTCATGTTGTATTGCCCTTTTCATTTAGTGCCAGGAATACTTTTATTGCTTTCTTAATTTTTCTTTTGACCCATTCATCATTCAGGAGTGTGTTGTTTAATCTCCATGTGTACATGTGGTCATTAGGGCTTCATCTGGTATTGATTGTAAGCTTTATTGCACTGTGGTCTGATAGAATGCATGGAATTATTTCAAACTTTTTGTATTTGTTGAGGTTTGTTTTGTGCCCCAGTATATGGTCGATTACGGAGAAGGTTCCATGAGGTGCTGAGTAGAAAGTATGTCCTTTGGTGCTTGGGTGGAATACTCGATAGATGTCTGTTAAGTCCATTTGATATCTGGTATTGTTCAATTCAGATGTCTCTCTGTTAACGCTCTGCACTGTTGACCTATCTAATGGAGACAGTGGGTTATTGAAGTCCCCTACTATTAATGAGTTGGGATTAATCTGGGTCTTAAAGTCCTGTAGTATTGTTTTTATGAAGTTGATTGTGATTTCTTGATTCATTGTTCCTTTGTGCAGAACGAAGTAGCCTTCTTTGTCTCTTCTGATTAGTTTTAGTTTAAAGTCTATTTTGTCAGATATTAGAATTGCTATGCCTGCTTTTTCTTAGTGCCATTGGCTTGGTATGTTTTTTTCAATCCTTTCACTTTGAGACAGTGTCTGTCCTTGAAAGTGAAATTAGTTTCTTGCAGACAACACAAAGATGGGTCTTGTTTCTTAATCCATTCACTTAGTCTGTGTCTTTTGACTGGGGAGTTCAGTCCATTAATACTTAAACGTATTAATGAAAGATGAGTATTGAATACTGTCATTTTTATTTCTGTTTACATTCTTGATATAGCTGTACTTTTCCACAGTTATGCCTTCACTGAATTTCTTTCTGCAACCCCTTGGGTGTAGTCATTCCTTTTTTCAGCTGTTTGTATCACTTCCAGAAGTCTCTGAAGGGCTGGTTTTGTGGACATGAATTCCTTCAGCCTATTGATGTCATAGAAGATTTTTCTTTCCCCTTTGACTTTAATAGACATTTTGGCTGGGTGTAGTAATCTGGGTTGGCATCTGCGGTCATTTAAAACTGGGAATACTTTGGTCCAGACTCTTCTGCCTTTCATAGTTTGCACTGAAAAGTCAGCTGTAATCCTAATGGGTTTTCCTTTATATGTGACTTGTTGTATCTCTTTTTCAGCTTTCAGTATTTTCTCTTTGTTTTGTACGTGTAGTGTTTTTACTATGATGTGCCGTGGAGAGTTTCTTTTTCTGGTCCTGTCGTTTGGTGTTCTATATGCTTCTTCTGTTTGTATGGGCATGTCTTTCTTTAATTTTGAGAAATTTTCTTCCATTGAGTCTGTTGAAGTCTGGTCCACGCCATGATCTTGGGATTCTTCTCCTTCCTGTATGACTATGTTTCATAAGTTTGGTCTTTTTATGGTGTCACACAATTCCTGCCCATTCTT
>NW_008357993.1:1980129-1987874 GCF_000622305.1 Nannospalax galili | reverse complement strand
TTCTCATTATACTCCTCTAGAGGACAGTTGGTGTTTGGTGGGATATGTTATTTTGGTTTTTCATGTTATTATTCTTTCTCTGTGATTTTGACATGTGGATTTCTTTTGTAGTTCCTGATTCTTGTGTGAGACTCAAGCCTTCACGTTTAGGTTTGCTTTTTATTGTGAACTTTATGTCTTTATCGTTTACTTTTGGGGCTTGAGAAGCTGCTTTGTCTAAGCTTCTGGTTCTCTCTTTTGATTTTATATTGGAGTGGCCAGACTGCTTTTGTCTTCAGGAGTTCCCACAGAGGCCCAATTCATATGAGGTACAGATGCTCTCAGCCTTTCTCCTAATGTCTGGATCCCTCCAAGAAAGATTTTGGCCTCAGGAATTTGGGGATTGGACTGGCCTGGGAGCCAGGCCTGGGAAAGCTGCTGGTCTAGGGCAGCTGGTGGCCATGCTACCAGAGATGCAAAGGCAGGTGGGGGCGGGAAGCAGCCCCAAGGGCTCCTGGGGACTGCACTTTGGAGCTGGGTTGGTCCCGGAGGGGAGGCCTACAGGTCAGAGACTAGACTTACTTTTAAAGCTATTGCTCTTCTTTTAAAAATTTCACTTATTTGAGGCCGGGTGTGGTGGCGCACGCCTTTAATCCCAGCACTAGGGAGGCAGAGGCAGGAGGATCTCTGTGAGTTCAAGGCCAGCCTGGTCTACATAGTGAGTTCCAGGACAGCTGGGGCTTCAGGGAGACCCTATCTCAAAAAGACCAAATAAAATAAAATAAAATAAAAAACTTCACTTATTTGAATTTTTGCATTTTTTTTGCAATTGTTTTGATCTCTTTCAAGGATACACCTCTTAGTAGGTTAACCAGGCTTCATTGAATGGACCCATGCCAAAGGACATTTGGGGACACAAATTGGACTCTATGGGCCTTATTATATACATTTTTAAGCTCTCTCTAATGGACACAGGACAGCATGATGTGGAATCAACAGACTTCATTCTCTAAAGTAATTGGTGCTCAACATTCGTTAATCTCTGGCCATATTGTCCTTTCTTTCCAAAAACACATCCATGCCCATTTCTGTTTTGGGCCTTTTGGACATGTTCTTTCTTTCTTTACTTTCATTTTTCAACATTTTCCTTGTTCTTGTTTTGAATTCAAAAAAAAAAAAAAAAAACCATTTATTTTAAAATGAACACATGAAAAGCTCCAGCCCTGGCACCATCCTCTCACTCTTGGCATTATTCTATTTTATTCAGAGCACTAACAGACCCCAAATGATCTCATTTTTCTCTTTTTAATGTATGTGTTTGTATGAGTGTGTGTGTGTGTGTGTGTGTGTGTGTGTGTGTGTAGTGTGGTTTGGGCATATCACATATTTACACGCATATGTGTGAATTCTCACACCTGTGCATGCACATACAGAAGTCAGGAAACATTCCACATCCTACTCTGTCACTCTCTACCTTAGTCCCTTGACACGGAATTTCTCCCTGAGCCTGTTGCTAGGCTGGTTTAGTGTCACCTGCATTCTCTTAGGGTCCCTTGATCCTGGTGCTATCAGACAAACCATATAACACACTTTTATCTGAATTTTTCACAGTTTATATTCGAGGCACATGAATAGAGTATCTTACAACGGTGAACACTTGATGCCCCATTCCACTCTGTGGCTCAGCGGCCCACCATTCCATGTTGTCTCTATACCCTGCTCACAGTCTCCATTAGCTTTATTGCCTCATTGGCCTGAGGTCTCCCCAGGTTGGTAAATGCCCCCTCTCAAGTCCACATGGGCGAGACACTGGGGCCATTATTTCCAGGCCACTTGCTTCCAAGATGGTGCCAACTCTCCTCCCTCTGTGCTAACTCTCCACAGCCAATTCTCTGCAGCAGGTCCCTCCCCTCAGAGGAACAGGTACCCCTCCAGACATAGCCAGCAAGCCCAGCAATCCTGATCCTTCTGTCTCCACCCCTGACAGTGCTGGGGTTATATGCAGGGCCACTGCCAGCTCTTCATTTCAGTCCAGGCGATTCAAACTCAGGTCTTCATACTTGCACAGCAAGTGTTATTGCTTACTAAGCCATCTCTCCAGCTCCTTATTTTTTCCTTTATACGTCTATTTTGTTCTCTAACCTCCCAACTGGAATATAATTTCTTTTAAGCAGTGAGTGATAGACTTTATCTATCATTCCCACAGCATTCTAGGGCCTACAGCAGCGCCTGCCTTGACAGCAGGTGTACTTTTCCTTTCTTTTTATTATAATGATTGGCAGAAAAGAGATAATGAGAAAACAAAGATGCAAATCAAAACTGTTTAAAGAATGAATTTCATATTTTTTAGTTACTACTATAAAATGGGCTAAAAGTTATTATAGGAATTAATTGTTCTCAAAGGAGGAAAAGACATTTAATAAAGGTAAGGGACACATTGTGATGATGTGTTGGAGCTTCGAAACAACAGGATTCCTGGGCATTGTCTGTCACATTTGGAGTTTTGAGGGAGGACTAGTCAGCTGCCTTCCTGTATCTGTATTGGTTTGGGAATTAAGTGTCTAAACTCTAGATCTGGAAGTTTCTGTAGAATGTAGACCAGCTCATGGCATGGACATGTGTCTTGCTGACTGTTCTGACCTATGCTTGCTTTCTCCTGACAACTCAGCCTGAAGCTCAAGCAAAGTGTTAGCATACTGGGATACAGGATTGCAAGGCTAATGGTACTGACACAGAGCCTCAGGGAGCATTCTAGCACCTGAGACTGTCTGCTGTTGGGCCCACCAGATTATTTACTAGTTTCTTTGGTGTCATTGTCTTGACAAGTAACTCTGGGAATTCAGTGCATTTTTCCCCTTCAGCTAGATGCTGCCAGAATATTTGACTTTCTGGATGTGTCAGACAGGCTCGGTAATTAAATGGCTCAGCATTTCTGTTTGTCAGGGTGATATAACATAAGGTGGAAAAATGTTTGCTTTGTGAAGTCTTGCCATAAAACCTTCAGGAAGGATTATACATCATCAGGCTTTTGGCTCCCAAAGGAA
Source organism: Nannospalax galili (assembly GCF_000622305.1). Taxonomy (NCBI): domain Eukaryota; kingdom Metazoa; phylum Chordata; class Mammalia; order Rodentia; family Spalacidae; genus Nannospalax; species Nannospalax galili. The sequence continues at coordinate 1,984,851 of NW_008357993.1, read as the reverse complement.
AGTGTTCTGAAAGACAAAACATCTTTAGTGTCAATTTTCAACCAGGAGAAAATTGAGCAAAATGAAGTTTGACATATGGAACGACTTTTATAAGTTGCTTCAAATGCGAGTCATGAGAAAGGTCACTTTGAGAATATAACACATGACCAGCTGATGCAACTGATCATTTGAGTACAGCCTAGAAATTGTCTGACCTTTGTGTGTTCATGGGACATGCCCTGGATGATATCCAGATTTAGAAGGATTGGACACATTAATCATTTGTGGTTACAGAGCTTGTCTTGAGTACTGTGACTACTTCTGTAGAAAAGAAGTATTTCTGTTTCCATTCCTGGGATGGGAACAGGCTTGGTGAAAATTTGGGACCACTGCCTGTACCTTCTTTTAACTGTGCTTGTTCCCTGAAAATAGCCTTTCCACCAAATACTTATACCTCTGCATGACTTTAAAAATTGTAGGAGCAAATTTCTGCATGCAGTTGATACAGCAGAATGAAATTTGGACACCACAATTATCTTTAAAGAAATTTAGTCTGTAAAATTAGTTCTAGTACACTATGATGAAATCTATTTATTACACAAAACCAAAGATCATAAGAAGAGTGTGTTTCTTAGACACTAAGGTCATGTGGTCATTTTAGAGTGCTGACAAACTAATATAATTAAGATGTAATATTATAAGGGGCTGGAGAAATGGCTCAGTGATTAAAAGTACTGGCTGCTCTTACAGAGGACCTGAGTTTGATTCCCAGCACCCACATGGCTGCTAAAACCTGTCCGTAATTCCAGTTCTAGAAGATCTGACCTCCATGTGTGGGCTTGCATGACATGGGTGCATTTACATACATGCAGGCAATACACTCATACACATAAAATAAAAATAATAAATAAAATATGTTTAAAATATCTAATATCATAAATTTGCTGTAATAGATGTAGTTATCATTTTAGACCTAATATATGACAGAATATTTTGCTTTATATTAAATTTGAAAAGGAACTGGGCCTTTTTCAAGCATAATTTTGGAACAATTATGGATAAAATTAATATACTCACTCCATCATTACTTCCTCTCTCTGTCCTAAGCCCAAGTTAATCTAAATACACCACAGTATTTAAATTTGCTTCTATTGTCATTCAGTTTGTGGGAATAAAGGCAATCAAATGTGATGAAAAAGATAGCTTAGTAACTCCTGATCCATGATATGGACAAAGTGAGAAATGAGTGAACATACCCCCTCATAGAGATGGGGCTAGGGACTGGACAGGAATAGAAAATGATGTGTGGTTTTTATTCAACATTTGTGACTATATTTCATTGTCCCCTCCCCTGCATTTGAATCATTACAATAAGTACAAAAGACTCTTCTTTAGATTGATGGAGATTGGCAGAGGATAATTGGTCCTTGAGGTGAGAGTAACCCCCCACTGCAGTTAGCAACAGAGACATGCAAAGACACAGGAGTGGATCCACTTCTCAGTTCTCTGTACATCCTAGTCCCTAGAGTTGGGCTTTTCCCAGGGAAACCAGAGCAGCTCTGTGCAAGAAACTCTACGGTTTTGTTGTGGCATCCCGCATAGGCCAAATGTTAATCCTCAGAAGATTTAAAGCAGTGGGCCTTTTAGTATTAGTCATGCTGATAAAATTTAATTGAAAAAGGAAAGGCATTCATTTTGCGCAGTATGGCACAAGGTACATCCACTAATGGAGCTGTTTGCAAGGAAGCCAGAGGATTCCTACTTGCTTCTCTCCTAAGAAGCCTGTCCGCATTTGAGGAAGTCCTCATTTTGAGAGGAATACACATGGAGTACAGAGGCAGAAAAGCATCACTGGCCTTCTGGCCAGAGTCATCAGGTCATCTCTGGTTGTCAACATGGAGATGCATGTCACAGCTCACAATTCTAACACATACTGCACTGCAACCCTTAAGAGAAATCAAGATGCTGGGTAGTAACTTTATTGGGTCATTCTAAAAATTAACACAATTTCTTAAACATGGAGGCTAAATATTCCATATATTATCCCATTTCTTCCTTAACCCTGGCTCTGTATGGTCTGTGCTGATATCAGTCTTGGTGACTTCCTCTTACTGCCCTGACCTGAATGACCTTCCTTGAAAGAGCATCTTCACCCTCTTTACCATCTCCATTCTATTTTTCCTTTTGTGACATTGGTGCTTAGAGTTTTTCTAGGTGAGAAAGTTTTCTGTCTAATTTGTAGAGTTGTCTCCTTCTTTTCTTATCTTTTGTTCAATAGCTTTTGTGAAAGTTTCTGGACTGCTTTGTCTAAAGCTATCCCTCATGTCTCAACCAAAATATCCTTGTTATTTTTTCTTTTTTAAACTTTCCACAGACTGAAGCTGCGTTGTTTTTCTGTCTTCCTCCACATCATGAAAGCTCTATAAGGACTGAGCATTTTTCTACACCATTGTGGCACTAGTGCCAGAAATGTGTCTAGTACCTAGTAGTTGTTTATTGTGGTTTGAATAAGAATGTGCTCCATATGTTCCAAATATTTTGTCCACAGTGTGTGATGTTGTTTGGGAAGGGTCATGGAACCTTTAGGAGGTGTGGTAATTCATCACTGGGGCTACTCTTTGAGGGTTCTTAAGCTTTGCCATATTTCCAGTCTCTCTTTGCTTTCTGTGCCTGCTTGAAGATGTGATTGTTCAGCTTCTTGCTCTGGCCACCTCTGCTGTCGTGCCTCCCCCACAATTATGGACTCCAATCCTCTGGGATTATAAACCAAATAAACTCTTCCTTCTATAAGTTGCTTTGATCAGTGTTTTATCACAGAAATAGAAAAGTAACTAATACAGAAATTGGTACCAAGAGAGTGTGGTGTTGCTATGAAGAGCCTGATCATGGGGTTTTTGCACGCTGTTTGGACTAGAAGCCCTGTCGATTGCTGTAAACAGAGCTTAATGGGCCATTCTAGTTGGAGCCTGGAAAAAAGTAGTGCCAAGAACAAAGTAGTTAGAGAGAAATAAGAACTTAAACAGCAACTGGAATGTTTGGGCAAAGCATCTGGCTGCCGTCTTCACACAGCCTAACAGCTTGCCTGAGACTAAGTTGAAAAATAATGAACTAATTTCTTTGGAGGAGGAAATTTCTGTGCTTCAACTCCTGCCTTGAGGTTCCTGCCCTGACTTCCATCCACGATGAGCTATAAACAGGGAGCTGTAAGGTATAAACCCTTTCCCAAGTTGGTTTTGGTCAATGTTTTTATCATAGCACTAGGGATCAAGCTAGAACAAAAGTTGGTCATGGGGTATTGCTGTGACAGACATGACCATGTTGTTTTGGGGACGACTCTGGAAGTGTTGGAACTTTGGGTTGGAAAAGTCCTTCAGTGCTCAGAGTTTAGTGAGCTGTTACTATGGACTTTGGAACAGTTATACTGATGAGAAATACTGATAATGGAGACTTGGTTTGTGACTTTTCAAGAGAAGACTATCAGAGCTGTTTGTGTGATATTTTGAATTGAGAATCTCTTGTTTCTGGTCAGCTGGAGCTGAAGAATCAGCTGTGATTAACAAGAGAGACCATCACCACTGAAGTGAAAACTTTGCTTTACTGGGACTATTGATGCTGGTTAGCTAGGGCTGAAAAATCTGCTGATTAAGAAGAGACCAGCATCACTGAGGCGAAATCTTCTAAGAAGTATTTTCACAGGGTTAGCAATAGAAGTTGTGGTCCAGAGGGGGCTTGAGCTTCCATCTCAAGCTTGGTAATGTGTACTGGTTTTGAAGGCAGTCCTGTAGAGAAGCTGAGGCTTGGGACTCTGAGAGGCCAGGAAAGGTCATCAGTAAAGAAGCAGCCTCAGTTGTAGTGAAGACACCCCCAGGATTGAAGGGGTCATGGAGAAAATCTGAGACTTTGTGCCCTGAGAGACCAGAAGAGACCATTGGTGAAGGTGCAGCCTCAGTTTCAGTAGAGACTCCAATATATTGAACATGCCAGGACCATGGTACCACCATCAAAGGCATCAGCAGGTGGTGAGCCTATGAGACAAACTGTATGTGAAGTAAATGGCAGAGGCAAAGAAGTGGAGATACCCAAGCTCTTTAGAGCCCAGAAGATTGTGAGTGAATCCCAGACATTCAGCATTGCTGTGTTTTGGTTTTATTTAAGTATGTCCAGTTCTTCCCTTTTGAAATAAGACAGGATTAACTTATTTCGGTTTTTGCAGAAGTCCACAGTTCAGAGACTTTGAATTATTTTATAGAGACTTTGATCTTTAAAGTGTCCGAATTTTAAATTTTTTCTTTTTTATTGAATTTTTAATATATAATTTTTACTGAATTTTTGTGTGTTTCATACATCTTGATCATATTTTTTAATGTGTATGAGTATATTGCCTGCATGTCAGTAAGTGTACCCATGTCGTGCAGTGCCCGCGGAGGACAGAAGAGGCTGTCAGATCCCCTGGAACTGGAGTTACAGACAGTTGTTAGCTGCCATGTGGGTGCTGGGATTCAAACCTGGGTCTTCTGCAAGAACACTTAACTGCTGAGCTATCTCTGCAGCCCCCATCTTGATCATATTTAGACTTCCTCTTCTATCTGAACCCCAGAACATCTAAGTATACAAACGGTACTCGATATGCCGTAACATATATGTCAGAATGCATGTTTGAATTTTTTTTTTTTTTTGGTCGATCTTTTGTCTGTTTGTTTATTTTTTTTTCATTTTTTTTTTGCTTTCAATGCATACTTTTTT